>NW_006238989.1:553568-557553 GCF_000226075.1 Solanum tuberosum | reverse complement strand
TGTATTAGAAATACCGTAAACTCACGGTATATCAGATGTGCGAATGATGAGTCCACAAATTGAACTCATTTCGGGCTTTATTTTGATAAGAATAGAGTCCTCGAATGCTTATTTTGTCTCAATATCTGATAAAAACTCTTAAGTTTCAGGTATTTGAAGTTTTATTGAAAGCATGGACACTTAGGCGCAAAAAGGAACAAAAAGGCTGAAAAGAACGAAGAAGTGGAAGCTTGAGCATCGCCAAGCACACTTGGTGATTTGCCGAAGGGATTCACTCCCCCCTTTGTTCTAGTACGCGAAGCCCTGAAGAAGAAGGATCAAAAGGCGATGAAAGGAGCAGTCAGTGCTTCACCGAATATTTCCGCAAAGCAGTACTATACTGCCCAATAGTCCAGAACGTGAAGATGTTGCAGGCAAGCATGAAACGGCGATGAAACAGAAGAAGGGAGAGTCGCCAAGTCATTCTGTGACAACGACTAACCTCACTAAAAGATCCGCCAACACTATTTTCTGAAGTCTATAAATACTAAACTCCATTTTATTTTAGTATCATTTTAGGTGTATTTTGTTATTTCTTGATGTGTGGCTAAAAACCCCCATTCTTGGGGTGTGATTTAGCAAATACGTGTTGATATTGTTGTTGGGTCTTTCTTGCTTATATGTTCGATGTATTTTAATGGTGATTTCACCTAGTGGTTGTGGTTTAATTAAGTTGGAAGTGGGTCTTCTCCATTCTTCTTCCTTTGCTTAAAGCAAGGTTTAATTCCTTATACCCATTTAATTTTATTATCATTTTAGATGTATTTTATTATTTCTTGAGGTGTGGCTAAAAACCCTCCATTCTTGGGGTGTGATTTAGCAAATACGTGTTGATATTGTTGTTGGGTCTTTCTTGCTTATATGTTCGATGTATTTTAATGGTGATTTCACCTAGTGGTTGTGGTTTAATTAAATGGGTTTGTAGTTGTAAATACAAAACCACCCATGTGTTTTCGGCTTGCCTGAGAGGGAGGTCGCGAAACCAAGACCACTAGACTAATAGCCTAAGGAGTGGGTCGACATGAGGTTCACCCCAAGAGGCTGAATCCTAGTCCCATATCCTAATACTCAACTCGAGAGAGTGAGTGGGGTAAGGCGTAGGCTGGTATTCATGCAGAAAGTGGGTGTCCGAGAGGAACCCATTTGAAACGGGGTAAGTTGCCCGAGAGGGAATTTATTTTCATCTAAAGCTTAGCCTAGTCACTATTATCTTGTAAATTTCCTATCGAAATCATGTACCCAACGATTTATCTCAACTTGTATTGCGGTAACACCCCAAGAACTTTCTCCCATAGTTGATTTTCTTATTTACTTTTGTTATTTTCACTACTTGTGACAAAAACCCCCATTGATATTTGTCACTTTTGTGTCACCCCCTTCAATTTACAATGTTTTTGTTCGTTAATGTCTTAAGCTACGACTAATTAGAACTAAATTTTATTTTTCTATTAATTCTCAAAACCACTCTCTTGGGACACGACCCCAACCTTTAGTTGGGTTACTATATTATCGACGACCGTAGACACTCGTACCATAGGTTAGTGTCGTTGGTCACGATAAAAAGCTGGATGCAATAAAAAAGTGGTTAGCTCCGCTAGTCTCAGTTGATAATGCTTCGACATGGTTAGCAGAATGAGTTCCAATTGAGAAGAAAAATTTGAACATAGTTGCACGATACTGGTTCGGATTCATCAGCAGCACAGTTATGCCATCACAGAATGAATCAATTCTTTGTCATGCTAAGGCAGCTTGTCTTGGATGCATCATGGAAAAAAACAAGATAAATCTCGGGAAGATCATTTTCTCTAAAATCCATATGCATGCAAAGCAGGGACAAACATCTCTCCTTTTCTCGGTATTAATCACTGAATTATGCAAAGGAGCTTGGGTGCCCGGAGATGCAACGAAGGATATGGAATTGGCTACCACCGCCTCCACCAGTATTCGAAATATCGAAGCTGGAAATCTTAAGAACCAGGCAGAAAAGAAACAGAAGGAAGTTGTGACCACTAGATCTATACCTGCAGAGGCATCTTTGCCTACTCCATCCCCTAAGCCTTCAGGTATATCTGATGTCATTACCATTCCTTTTGACTCTACAGGTCCCTATGCTGCTTCATTACCACCCAGACCTTCAGCTACCCTCTGTGAACCGATCACTCAAGCATCCTTGATCTGAATGGGACAGCTTGCCTAAACTGCTAATTGTCGGACTGCCAACATAAAGAGCTCCATTCCAAGAATGATTCAGGTTACCCTCGACAATGTTGTGAGACTACTGAGAACTACTATTGATGCTCTAGAGGACAGGATGTTAGTGTGTGAGCACGATCAAGGAGTCATAGAGGAAGTAACAATTGTAAAGGCCACCATTGCAGAGCTGAAGAAAGATGTGGACTACCTAAAGTCCACTGATATATCCATGATCTTTGGAACAGTGGAAGTTCCAGATGTACCCGAAATGCCTCAGACTGTTGCAGTACATGGAGTTGGAATGGAGCATATAGTTGATCCTGAATCGGAGGCAGAAACTGACGAAGAGATATTTGAGGAAGCTACAGCGGATGACATAGCTGAGACTGAATAAATCATGATAAATGTTGTTGTGCAAGCTTCTTTAGCAAAGTCTCCTGCTGCGGGATCCAGTGGAGCTGGTCCTTCTGGTGGTCACTCCGCATATTAATGCCATGACAAATGAAGCAATTGCATAGCCAGGATCCCCTCTTTACCTTCCTCTCTGTCCTTTCTTATCTCTAAAATCTTGGTTAATTTTATTTGCATTTAAGGACAACTGCTTTTATTTGTGGTGTGGTGAGACCCACCTTGTTTTGCTTTTTTCGGATATTTGTATTTTGGTGTACATTTGGGTTATATGTTTTTAATTGTGTTTTTAAAACTATTTTGCAATTGTTTGAGCTTGTGGCTCCGTTTCCGCTTATTTTTAATTGCAAAATGACTTTGACCCTTCTGAAATATTTTGAGTTTTTTCGCACATTTTTTCCACCCTTCGTGAGTTGAATGTAGCTGTTCTTTCGCAAAAATTTGAGTCTCGATTTTGATCAATACCGATGACTTGAATAGTGCTCTAAATTGAACGAACATGAATGTACGGATACAGTGAGGCCAAATGAAGTTGCATAAACAATATGTGAACTCTTTGCATCACGTTGTGATTAGCCATTTATCGAATTGATTCTCTTGTAATGACCGTTGCATACTAGCGAAAGTGTGTAATCTTGTTTGACTTAAGTGTCGATGCCTTGTGTGATTAGCTTGCTTTGAACCATGCATGAATAAACCTAGAATTTTCCCTGTTAGTCTGATTGATTTAGAAAGGTGTCCTCTTGATATGATCTTAGGCAACTTTAAAGAATGTAAGCCAAATTTGACATATACCTCTTTTGTGGCCTACCCGTGAGCGTGTGAAACTCTTTTGAACACCCCTTGAGCTTTACCTTCTTTGGAAGAACCTTGATGAATCCTAGACCTTACTTGACCCACAACCTATAATCCTCTTAATTTGTCGTTTAGTGAATAGCCAACATAGGCCAAAAGCCTAAGTTGGGGGTGTGGTGAAACTGAAAAGGAGAAGTCAAGAAGTGCACGAAAAGTTCCCCTTAACCCATGGTGTTGCAGAACAACGGAAACTCTTCAATCTAAAAAAACCATGTGGAATAAATACAAAAAAAATCGGGTTTCCAAGCAATCCATGGAGGTGAATAAAAGGATGACTTAGAAGCACTAAAAAAAGAATTGAAAGAGGGAAAGAAGGGAATGCCTTGAGAACACCACACCTCACGAGGATGAAAAGTCACTGAGCCTAAATGACCATACCTTTGCACTCAGCCCCATTACAAGCCTTAGAAAGACCTTTTTTATCTTGAGTAAGCTGTAACGACCCGGAAAATGATAGAGTGAAACTAGAGCCTCACATGTGAGTTTGGAG
>NW_006238989.1:536060-553306 GCF_000226075.1 Solanum tuberosum | reverse complement strand
AGTCCACAAATTGGACTCATTTAGGGCTTTATTTTGATAGGAATAGTGTCCTCAAATGCTTATTTTGTCTCAATATCTGATGAAAACTCTTAAGTTTCAGGTATTTGAAGTTTTAGTGGAAGCATGGACACTTAGGCGCAAAAAGGAACAAAAGGGCTGAAAAGAACGAAGAAGCAGAAGCCTAAGTATCGCCAAGAACACTTGGCGATTCACCAAAGGGATTCACTCCCCATTTTGTTCCAGTATGCGAAGCCCTGAAGAAGAAGGATCAAAAGGCGATGAAAGGAGTAGTCCACGCTTCGCTGAATATTTTCGTGAAGCAGTACTATACCGCCCAATGGTCCAGAATGTGAAGATGTTGAAGGCAAGCATAAAACGGCGATGAAACAGAAGAAGGGACAGTCGCCAAGTCATTCGGCGACATCGACTACCTTCACCGAAAGATCCGCCAACACTATTTTCTGAAGTCTATAAATACTAAACTTATTATTAATTTTTAAAGAGTTCGAACATTTATTTTAATTTCCAGAATATAATAGTACTTTTTGGGATATTTTCTCTCAAGTTTGGAGAGGGTTTTTGTGGGAAACTTGAAGAGAGACAGATTTCATCTTCCCCAAGTTGGAAGTGGGTCTTCTCCATTCTTCTTCCTTTGCTTAAATCAAGGTTTGATTTCTTATACCCCATTTTGGATTTTTAGTATCATTTTGGGTGTATTTTGTTATTTCTTGATGTGTAGCAAAAAAAACCCCATTCTTGGGGTGTGATTTAGCAAATATGTGTTGATATTGTTGTTGGGTCTTGCTTGCTAATAGGCCAGATGTATTTTAATGGTGATTTTCACCAAGTGGTTGTGGTTTAATTTAATGGTTTTGTAGTTGCAAATACAAAACCACCCGTGTGTTTTCGACTTGCCCGAGTGGGAGGTCGCAAAACCAAGACCACTAGACTGATGGCCTAAAGAGTGGTCGACATAAGGTTCACCCCAAGAGGGTGAACCCTAGTCCCATATCCTAACACTCAGCTTGAGAGAGTGAGTGGGGTAAGGCGTAGGCTGGTCTTCATGCGGCAAGTGGGTGTCCGAGAGGAACCCATTTGAAATGGGGTAAGTTGCCCGAAAGGGAACTTATTTCCATCTAAAGCTTAGCCTAGTCACTATTATCTTGTAAATTTTCTATTGAAAGCATGTACCCAATGATTTATCTCAACTTGTATTGCGGTAACACCCCAAGAACTTTCTCCCATACTTGATTTTCTTATTTACTTTTGTTGTTTTTACTACTTGTGACAAAACCCCCAATTGATATTTGACACTTTTGTGTCACCCCCTTCAATTTACAATGTTTTTGTTCGTTAATGTCTTTAGCTGGGACTAATTAGAACTAAATTTATTTTTCTATTAATTCTCAAAACCATTCCCTTGGGACACGACCCCAACCTTTAGTTGGTACTATATTTTTGACGATCGTAGACACTCATGCCGTAGGTTAGTGTCGTTGGTCACAATAAGCATCAGTTAACCTTGCTTGAACCCTTTTGAGCGTTATCCTCTCTTGGAAGAAACTTGATGCTATTATAAACCTTTTTTATCCATTGACCCATAATCCTCATGAAGTGTGGTGTGTTTGAAAAGCCTAAGTTGGGGTGTGGTGAAAAGAGAAGGTAAATCAAGAAGTGCGAAGAAGTCCCTCTTGATCCATGGACTTGAAGAGGATGGAACCCCTCCATAAAAAAAAGAATGAAAAAGTTGTGAAATAAAGTTTTGAAAGTGCAAAAGAAATAGGGTGTCTTGTATTTCGTTGGTAGTGAATAATGGGGTGAATTTTGAGAATGAGTGAAAATGTTGAAGGAAAGGAAGGAAAGTGATGTTCATACCACATTTGATGAGGATAGCAGCCACTGATCCTAAATGACCATACATTTATACTCAGCCTCGTTACAAGCCTTCAAAAGACCTTTTTGATCTTGAGTGAGCTGAAACGAGTGTGGATTGGAAAATAAGGGCAAACCTATGGGTAAAGATGCATGTGTTCATCTTTGTGAGTGTGAGAGTTATGTGTGATTCCGGACTATAAGTTGTTGAAGATTAGTGTGAATATGGAATCATTATTTTGAGCTTGAACTTGCATTTGAAGCAAATATTGTGAACTTGAGCATCTTTGATAATGGTGAGTCACAATTTGAATCTTTGAGTGCACAATTGATCCTTGCATGAGTAAGTTGAGTTTTGTTGTGTGTATTCATGATTGAATCTTTTGTAGCACTGTTTGAGACATCTTTTTTGAACTGATGAACTTGAGTTTTACTTGAGGACAAGCAAAAGTTTAAGTTGGGGGTGTTGATGAGTCAAAGATTTGGACTCATTTAGGGATTTGTTTACTTAGATTTAGTATTCTCAAATGCAAAATTTGTGCCAATAACTGATGTGAAATCCTTCATTTTTAGGTACATGGGTTGAGAAACAAAGCTAGGACATTAGTAGGCAAGAAGGACAACACAAGCTGAAAAAGAGAGAAAAAAACAAACCTGATGATCGCCGAGAGAACTCGGCAGATCACCAAGAAACCCCTGGATCGCCTTAATTTACAGACCACTGAGCCTAAAACAGGAGGAGCATCGGCGAACTGCATCTCTTATCGGCGAAGGATGACTATGTCGCCGAAAAGTAATGATGGAGATCAAGATGAATGCAGATTGGCGAGCTAAGAGACAAAAGGGCGCATCGCGTAATGGAACGGCGATCCCGATCTAGATTGCCTAAAATTACAGTGGTTGGACAAGGAAATGTGAAGAAACAAGGCGAGATGAGAGGATGAGAGGATGATCGGTGAGTCGCCAAAAGGGTCGACGATGCCCGATTTACCTTGCTGAATGGCCCAAAAAGCCACACCTCATATTCGTATAAATTTATTTTTGGAAGAGAGAGAGTATTCAGAAATTGTGAGAAACACAGAAAAGAAAGAAAAACACTGTTATTGTTGATTTGGACAAACTTTTGCATTATTTTCAATTAGGCATTGTAATAGCGAAGAGATTCTTCATAGTAAACTTTTGATTTTCAAATACCCAGTTATTGAATTTGTAGGAGGTATCGAATTTTATCTTTTTACAATGATTGGCTAAAACCCCAATCTTGGGGGTTTGACGTACAATGTAACCAATTGATGTGTTTGATTCAATGGGTGCTAGTAATTATTGGTTATCGGTGTTTCTTTGAAGTGGGTCTGAGTTATTATTGTGGTTTAACTTCTATATTGTATGTTTATTGCAATATACTTCAGGGCTTTACACTTGCTTGAGAAAGAAGTGTAGAGCTAAGGTAGTAACTTAGAATCCATAGCTAATAGGTATTGACGGTTTCATCTTGAGAAAGTGAAATCCAAGCTCCATTCTTTCTATCTAGCTGGAGAGAGTAGATTTGATGAGATTGTGGGCTGGTCTTCTTAAGGAATGCATTGAAGTTTTAAAGAACTCAGTGGAAATAAGGTATTTGTTCGAGAGAAAAGTGCCTCATCTAAAGTCCATTCTACCCATAACAAATTAACTTGCTTGGTTGATGATTTGTACCTGTTGAATTGAATTTAGCAATTGGTTAGTCAATCCCCCAAGTATAGCCTCCTTATTTGATTGTCACTTTTCGATTGTTGAAGTGTTTGATAGTCCGGCAACTGATCGTTTGGATTAGTGACGACGTTTTCGAGTATTGGTTCATAGATTTTAAAGCGTTTTATGTGTTCAGCTACAAAGGTAGCTATCATAATTTAATAATCGAACTGAAAAGAAAGCTACTCTCTGTGGGATCGACCCCAACTCATTTATTTGGGTTTATACTGATTTATGATCGTTGTCACTTAGAATTGGATGAAGTGTTTTTTAAACGTTAATAAGGCACATAACCTACCTTGATATATACTGATTTATGATCGTTGTCACTTAGAATTGGATGAAGTGTTTTTTAAACGTTAATCAGACACATAACCTACCTTGATACCTTAGTACCCCATCTCCCCCTTGGGAGAAAGCCTCAATGGACTTCTTAAGTACTGCCTCTTTCAGCTCTACCAAGATAGGATCAAGACTTTGTTTAGACTTCACATCCATCACAAAGGACAATTCGGAACTATTATGGACCATGACACCACCCTTGGTGGAATCCACTAGTCGGACACCTAGTCAGGCCAACCTATGAACATCACGAACCAATTCTTTCTTCTCTTCATCTACTTGAGCCACACTACCCATCGACAATATACTAAGAGCATCCTCTACCACATTAGCTTTACCGGGGTGATAAAGGACACTCATGTGATAATCCTTCAAAAATTCAAGCCACCTTCTTTGGCGAAAATTCAAGTCCTTTTGACTAAACACATATTGTAGACTTTTATGATCGGTGAAAACATCAACATGGACCCCATACAAATAATGCCTCCATATCTTTAAGGCATAAATAACCGCCACTAACTCAAGATCATGGGTAGGATAATTCTTCTCATGGACTTTAAGTTGCCTTGAAACATAGGCAATAACCTTACCATTTTGCATAAGAACACATTATAACCCTCTAGAGGCATCACAATATACCACAAAACCATCTGAACCTTCCGATAAGGTCAACACTAGAGCAGAAATAAGTCTAACTTTCAATTCTTGGAAACTTTTTTCACAAGCTTCCGATGACACAAACTTAGCCTTCTTTTGATTCAAAGCCGTCAAAGGAGAAGCAATGGAAGAAAATCCCTCGACAAACCTTCTATAGTAACCGGCCAAACCCAAAAAGCTTCTAATGTCAAAAGGAGTTAGAGGTCTAGGCCAACTCTTGACTGCATCCGTCTTCTTAGGATCTACCTTCATACCCTTGTTTGACACAATATGACAGAGGAAAGCTATGGACCTTAACAAAAATTCACACTTGCTAAACTTTGCAAAAAGTTGTTGGTCCTTAAGAAATTGCAACACAATTCTCAAATGGTCAACATGCTCATTTTCACTCCTTGAATAGATTAGAATATCATCGATAAACACAATCAAAAATATGTCTAGGTATTGCCTAAACATTCATCAAGTCCATAAATGCCGCCGGAGCTTTAGTCAACCCAAACGACATAACTATAAACTCATAATGACCATACCGAGTTCTAAAGGTTGTCTTTGGAATATCATCCCCTCTCACCCTCAATTGGTGATAACCCGAACAAAGATCAACTTAGAGAAATAGCTAGCCCCTTGAAATTGGTCAAACAAGTCATTGATTCTTGGTAGAGGATACTTATTCTTGATGGTCACTTTATTCAATTAATGATAATCAATGCACATTCGAAGAGACCCATCTTTCTTTCTAACAAATTACATGGGAGCACCCCACAGAGAGATACTCGGTCGGATGACACCCTTATCCAAAAAAATCCTTTAGTTGCTCTTTTAACTCTTTCAACTCCACCAGAGCCATTCTATAAAGAGGGATAGAGATAGGTTGTGTATCCGGTAAAAGGTCAATACCAAAATCTATTTCCCGCTCGGGAGGAATACAGGGTAAATCATCAGGGAAGACTTCCGGGAACTCATTAACTATCGTAACCAACTCTAGAGTAAGGATTTTAGAATCTACATCCCTCACCCTAACAAGATGGTAAATACACCCTTTTGAGATTATCTTCCTAGCTTCAAGACAAGAGACAAATTGACCTCTAGGCATAGAATTTCCTCCTTCCACTCTAAGATAGGCTCATTTAGGAATTGGAATCTCATCACCTGAGTCCTACAATCGATAGAGGCATAACATGTATGCAACCAATCCATACCAAGAATCACATCAAAGTCCAACATATCAAGATCTACCAAGTCAAGAAGGGTAACTCTATGGGATAAGGAAACGGGGCATATTCTATAAACTCTTTTAGCCACCGCCGAATCACCAATCAAAGTAGAGACCGAAAAAGGTTCTAATAGCACTTTCGGAGAAACATTAAATCTCATCGCAACATAGGGAGTCACAAAAGATAAAGTAGCACTGGGGTCTAAAAATTCATACACATCAAGAATAAAGACTTTTAACATACCGGTCACTACATCTTAGGAGCTCTCTTGGTCACCTCGGGATTGAAGAGCATAAAAGTTGTTTTTCTTTGGGGCATTAGAGTTTGAACCGCTTAGAGGAGCTTTCTTATCCTATCTCTCCCCTCAACCTTGAGCATCGGGCAATCTCTCATCTTGTGGCCACTCTTCCCGGGACTAAAACATCCATCGGTGTCGGTTAGGCACTTACCATCATGTTTCTTCCCAGATTTGGCACATGTAGATCTAGCAAAAGAAGAACCACCTCCATTTCCTCCTTGAGGTTTAGGGTCAGACACCCTTTCCTTATTAGACTTAGGAGGAGCACTATATGAATCTTGACTAGAAAACCTTTGTCTAAATCTAGGTCGACCTTGTCCATCGGACTTTGAGTTGGAGAGATTCCCATCATTGGTCCTAGCCCTTTTTACCTCCCTATTCTTCTCCCTAAGTTTTGATTCCTCAATTTGTTGAGGGTACACCATAAGCTTGAGATATCCATGTCATGGAGGAGCATTTCCTTACAACACTCTTTTTCAATCAAGTCAGACAAACTCGACATAAACCTACTCATCTTAGTCCTTGAGTTCACCACCATAGTTGGATAATATTTGTAAATTTAGGTGAACTTTAAAGTATACTCCTTAACACTCAGACTTCCTTGACGAAGGTTGATGAACTTTTGTACCTTTGCCTCCCTCAACTATAGGGGGAAGAACCTATCAAGAAATGTTTATTTAAGCAATTCCTATTCTACCAGGCCCACTTCTACGGGTCTCTTTCCCTTCCACTGATCATACCACACTTGTGCCATATCTATTAGTTGGTAGGCGGATAACTCCGCTTCTCTTCCGGAGATACCCCCATAATAGAAAGTACTTTATAAACCTCATCGATAAACCTTTGAGGATCCTCTTCTACTTTGGAGCCATGAAATTTCAGAGGGTTCATTCATGCAAAATCCCTCACCCTTGAAGCAACCGAATTCACATTAGGATTCACCGGAGCTACAACCTTTCTATTTGCTTGAGCCAACATTTGGATAGTCAACCTAAACTCTGCATATGTCACATTCTCAACCAAAGGATCTATCGGAGCTTGGGGAGCTTGGGGAGCTTTAGGAGGAGCTCTTTTATTCACATTGTCATCTTTCATCCTTCTAGCATTAGCCCTTTGTGTATTCATATCCTGAAGACACAAGAGAAGGATTAGGAGAGAGAAATCTTTTAGAGTTAAACTCTAAGGCACAACTTAAGAATAATGCAGAAATGAAATTTCCTAAACATATTATAGCCTCTAATTCATAAATATGGCGTGCTTCACACTCATGAACAAGACTCTACTAGATATGGCTTATAAGACATCATCCTAGAATCATTCTAAACCTCGTGCTTTGATTACCAAGTTTGTCATGACCAAGGGGTACCCCCTAGATGTAACAAGGCGTATAGAACCCTGAAGGACTCCATACAAGCCCATTAGCTTTCATAACATAAGAATGGAACAATGAATAGTAAAACACATTTCAAGTATTAAAAGTTTTTCATAAAAGAAAGTGGAAGTCTAGACTTATCTCAATATAGCCATCTATTACAATACTTGAATGAAATAGGGTCTAGACCATAAAACATGTCCAAAAAGGGAAAGTACATGAAAGAAACTAAAGACAAGAAATCCATCCTCGATACCATGAGGACTCACCAAGCTCGGGGAACAAGCAAAACCAAGCTCTAGCCACAAGTATGATCACCTCGAGTACCGGACCCTACACTTGGGAAAATGTAGGCAAAGTAGGCGTTAGTACAAAAATGCAACAAGTATGGTAGCCATGCATAAAACATTAAAACATGCAAAAAGGAACATTTCATTTGAAAGCATGCAATTTGCCAAGTTTGAACATCATATAAAACATTAGAAGTCATAAGTCATAATCATGGACAACATAAGTCAATATCCTCTTAAAACCTTTGAACTCATATACAAAGCCTCTTGAGTAACCATAGTTAATTATTCATGTTCTTGTTGTGGGAAGAATATCCTTAACCGACTTAGACACCATGTGAGCTAAAACATGATCACTCGGTGTCTCTCACATCGAAAAGGGTTGTTCTACTTGCCTAAGGTAGAACCATGAACTCTTAGCTTAGGTGGATCCACTAGATATATAACCTATGGGGGAACATAGTTTATGGCATACGGAGATTACTACTAGAAACCCAGACTCAACTAACGTAGAAGGTTTCCATCTCATAAGACATACATGGGAAGTCCGGACTCAACTAACGTAAAAGAATTCCATCTCATTTCAATATACACTCGGTGCTAAGCATAATTCCCACAAAGTACTTATTAAGTCTTACTTAACTTATGTATCATGGAAGGATGTTCTTGACAATCAATCTAAGTTAGTTCATTAGGATAGCTCTTAATCATTGATTCAATTAGGTGAGAATAGTCTTTCAACCTAAGAATCCTTTCTATGTGAGAAGACCTTTTACATCATGGTTGTATGTGTTTCATGAGGATAACCTTTCAACAACACAATTAACATTGGCACTTTACGCTCAAAGCACCCTTAAAACATTTACATGAGTTTCATAAGATCATGCATAAACTCACACTTTGCCCTTCCAAGATTCAAATCCACTATCAATCACCAAGTTTAAAATTTAAGCATTAGATAGGTATTTTATAATAACTTCATGTAATTCTATCAATTGATACATTAGATCATAAAAACTCCTCTTTCACAATCAACAATTGAACCTATGAGATCACAATTTGGAGAAATATGGGGGTTTGCATGGGTTCATAAGGTAAACATCACAAAGAATTGTAAATAATCAATTCATACATATTTAGACATAATTAAACCATTGAAATCAGTAAATCAAAGAACCCATAGTGAATGAAGAAAAGCCTAGCTAATTAGGGGAATTCTATAATTTGAAATTGAAGATTTTTAGAGGTCTCCATGGGTGAAAGCTATCCATGGATGAAAACCACCATAAATTAGTCACAATGCCCAAAGAAATTGATTTGTAAAATCCTTCTCTTGAAACCCTAGTTGATTCTCCTTCTTCTTCTTCTTTGAGTTTTCTAGAGAGAATTTTTGGAGAGGATGAACTTTGGGAGTTGATTTGAGTTTTAGAAATAATGAGTTAAATGTCTTAATTTAAGGGTTTAAAATCCTTATATAGGTGGTCTAAATTAGGATAAAACGACACCACTTAATCTTAATTAAAACTGGAAAGACCCAAAATACCCCTAAACTTAGCCACTAAAACTGCTTCCAGGTCACCATCCACCAGACCACGTTGACTGGCTGTGGTTGGACCCACGGTTCCTGCTGGTCAACCGTGGTTTGGTGATTTCAACATTTGCCCAATCGCGGACCCTTAATCCACAAAGCGTGGACTGACCGACGGAGAGTAGGTCCTGCTGTTGGTCACTGCCCAGGCAGTTTTCTTAGGGTCCTCCTCAAGGGCCCATGGTTGGTCCTTAAGGTGTGGTATCGAGACATTCTAACACGAAATCCTCTATTTTTAAATATGGGGAGTTACATTCATGACTCTAACCTTCACGTTAAGCTCTAGTTTTGCCTACTATTTTCCAGAGTGTTACAACCTCTAGCCTCATCAATTTCTTAGTCATTAGCATTAGATTCATTTTAGGTGAGCAGTCCTTTCAACATAGAATTATTCAATGTGAGAAAGCCTTTCACATTCATAACATAAGCAATTCATGTGGGAACTATCCCTTCCACAATCAATCACAACAATAGTCAACAATTGACAACATAAGTTTTACTCTCAAAGCACTATATCTCATAGTCATTCTATATGCCCAATCTAAAGCAATTCAACATCATATTCATGTCATAAGCTTCAATATCAAAGCAATCTAATCATGATTCATCCTATAGGCTTAAATTCTAATGTATCTCATCAATCCTAAATTGAATACATCTATATCCACAAATTATCCTTTCATGTTATAAAACCAATTTACATCAATTTCATCATTCTAGACATGGGTTAGGCATGGGTACATGTAAATTCATCCTATAAACATGTAATCCTATCAATTCAATCATAAACAATCATAATCCACTCAATTGGATCAACATTCACCAATACCCACAACATTAGAAGAAACCCTAACTCAGATTAGGGATTTCATCTTCTCAATTGGGGAAAACATATGAACTCCATGGATGGAAGGAATCCATGGATGAAAAGCCATCATACCTTGATTACAAATCTCACAAATTCTTGAGGAATGGAGACTTGACCTTGATCCTAGCTCCAACTCTTTCTTCTTCTTCAAGTTCTAGAGAGAGAAATATTTGAGAGGAAGACTTTGGGATTTCTTTTGGGTTTTGGGAATAATGACTTGAATGGGTGAGTTTTGGGGTTAAAATGACTCATATTTCGGTCCTAGGCTTAGGCAAAACAACATAGCTTTGATCCAATTAAAATAGGAAAAGACCATTTAACCACCAACTTACAGTGGTCTACCACAAGATCGCGTGAGGTCCCACGAGTCGTGGTCCTCACCACGAGCCATGGTGCTCTCCGTGGTCCTTGGAACAATAGCTAGTGTGACAACCCTAAATTCCCCAAAAACTAACTCACCACCATGAGCCTTCCCACGGCTTGTGGTAGCCTTCACGAACTGTGAAGTGGCTCGTGTGGAAGCGACTGTTTGGGCAATTTTCACCTAGCCACTGCCTAGCCCACCACGAGTCGTGGCCCTCACCACAAGTCGTGGTCCTCACCATGAGCCGTGCTGGTGGTCATGGAAGGTGGGGCAGTGTCTATGGAAGAGTAGGCTGCCCTAGCCTCTTCCTTGGCTCTTGCCCTCTTTATTGGCTATAGCCCTCACACGTAGCCCTAGTTTAGTCTACTAGATTCTGAGGTGCTACATTATCTCCCCCTTGGGAACATTCATCCTTGAATGACGTTTTGAAACACCTTTCAGAAGTAAAGACTCAATATTAGTAGTCGATCATGCATGCAACTCATCTAAATGCACACAACCAAGGAGGAACTTCATCTGCAAGCTAAACATACCCCATGCATCACAAGGAAGTAGGAACTACATCTAACAACCCATTATGCATGAAATTTTATCATTTACTCATGTTCAAGGAGGAACTACCTTCTCCAAGCTAAAAAACATGCTCAACACAATCTAATGGAGCTCATATGTAATTCGTTCTCAAAAAGCATAGCTAAAAGATGTTTATCATTTCATCTCATGGAGTATATAGGCAACTCATACTCAATGCACTACAACATGAGGAAAATCAATCATATAAACTCATTTTCTTTCAAAACACAAGATTTTCATGAACATGCATAACATAAGGAAATCATGGGAGCATGTAAACATACATGACTTCAAACAAGGAGAAAATCATGAGGAGATTCATTACCTCAAGCTAGGGTAGGATGGAAAATATGGGGATATCGGGACTTCAGACCACCCTCGGCCTCCCAAATAGCACCCTCAACTAAGTGATTCCTCCATAATATCTTCACGGAAGCAACTTCCTTGTTTCTCAACTTATTAACTTGCATGTCTAGGCTCTCAACCGGTACCTCTTCATCAGAGAGACATTCATCAACCCCAATCCTTCTAGGATAACTATGGATGTCGGATCTCCAACACACTTCTTAAGCATAGAGACATGGAACACCAGATGCACCGTTGCAAAATCATTCAGCAAATCAAGTTCATAAGCAACCTTACCAACACGTCTAAAGATTTGATATGGCCCTATGTATCGGGGACTAAGTTTCCCTTTCTTGACAAATCTTATCATACCCTTCATGGGTGAGATTTTCAAATAGACCCAATAATTAACCTCAAACTCAAGGTCTCTTTTTCTAACATCGGCATATGACTTTTGTCGGCTTTGGGTTGTTCTCAACCTCTCTATAATAAGATGGACCTTCTCCATAGCCTCATGAACTAATTCGGGCACTATCAAGGCAAATTCACCCACTTCAAACCACCCTATAGGAGATCTACACCTTATACTGTAAAGAGCTTCAAAGGTGGTCATACCAATACTAGAATGGTAGCTATTATTATAAGCGAACTCTATCAGTGGAAAGTGATCACCCCAATTTCCATTGAAATTGATGACACATGCTCTTAACATATTCTCTAAAGTTTGGATCGTTCGCTTTGCTTGCCCATCAGTTTGTGGGTAAAAAGTTGTGCTAAGCTTCACTTTAGTGCCAAGGCCCTTTTAGAATGACATCCAAAACTAAGAAGTAAATTGAGTACCTCTAACGGAGATAAAGGACAAGGGCACACCATGCAACCTTACCATTTCCCTCAAATATAACTTAGCATAGTCCTCCGTCATATAAGAATCTTTGACGAGAATGAAATGGGACGATTTCTTCATTCGGTCTACTATGACCCAAATTGAATCATATTGTCACCAAGTACGTGGCAACCTACTATAAATTCCATATTCAAGTCTTCCCACTTCCAACTAGGAATGCTAATTTCTTGGGATAAACCTCCCGGTTTCTGATGATCAACTTTCACTTAATGGCAATTTAGACACTTAGCCCTAAATCCCGTAATATCCATCTTTATCCCATTCCACCAATAGACCTCCCGCAAGTCACAGTACATCTTGGTGGCTCCCGAGTGAATGGAATACCGAGAACTATGGGCTTCTATTAAGATTTGTTCCCTTAAGTCATCAACATTTGGAAAACATAATCGACCTTGGTATCTAAGTACCCCATCTCTCCCTTGGGAGAAAGCCTCAATGGACTTCTTGAGCACCACTTCTTTCAACTTTACCAAAGTCGGATCAATACATTGCTTAGCTTTCACACCACTCACAAAAGATGATTGGAACCATTATGAACCATAACACCACCGTTGGTTGATTCCACTAGTAGAACACCCAAACAGGCCAATCTATGTGCATCTCGTACCAGTTCATTCTTATAGTCATCAATGTGAGCAACACTACCCATAGACAACCTACTAAGAGCATCTGCTACTACATTTGCCTTACCGTGGTGATAGACAACACTCATATCATAATCTTTCAATAACTCAAGCCACCTTCTTTGGCGAAGATTCAGATCTTTCTAATTAAACACATATTGCAAAATCTTGCGGTCGGTGAACACATCTACATGGGCACCATACAAATAGTGCCTCCATATTTTTAAGGCAAAAACCACCACCGCTAATTCGAGATCATGGGTCAGATAATTCTTCTCATGAACCTTAAGTTGCCTTGAACCATAGGCAATAACCTTTCTATTTTGCATAAGCACACATCCCAACCCAATTCTCGAGGCGTCATATATACCATAAACCATCCATCCCTTCCAGTAAAGTCAAAACTGGAGCGGAAGTAGGTCTATGTTTCAAATCTTGGAAACTTTTCTCACATAATTTGGACCATACAAACTTAGCCTTCTTTTGAGTCAAAGTCGTTAACGGAGAGGCATTATAAGAAAACCCCTCAACAAATCATCATTAATAACCGGCCAAACCTAAGAAAATTATAATGTCCGAAGGTGATGGAGGTCTAGGACAACTCTTGACTGCATCCATTTTTTTAGGATCTACCTCAATACCCTTACTTGACAGAATATAATTAAGGAAAGCCACGGACATTAGCCAAAACTCACACTTGCTAAACTTTGCAAAGAGTTGTTGTTCCTTAAGGACTTGCAACACAATCCTCAAATGATTAATGTGGTCATCTTCACTCCTTGAGTAGATCAAAATATTATCAATGAACACAATTACGAACATATCAAGCTATTGTCTAAACACCCTATTCATCAAATCCATGAATGTTGTCGGACAATTAGTTAAGCCAAACGACATTACAAAAAACTCATAATGACCATACTAGGTTCTAAAAGTCATTTTCAGAATATCGTCATTCTTCACCCTCAATTGGTTATAACCTGATCTAAGGTCGATCTTAGAGAAGTAACTAGCACCTTGGAGTTGGTTAAACAAATCATCTATCCTTGGAAAAGGATATTGATTCTTAATAGTCACCTTATTCAATTGTCGATAGTCAATACACATTCGGAGTGAACCATCTTTTTTCTTAACAAACAAGGCTGGATCACCCCATGGATATACACTCGGTCGGATGAAACCCTTATCCAACAAATCCTCCAATTGATCCTTCAACTCCTTAAGTTCTACCGGAGCCATTCTATAAGGAGGAATAGAAATAGGTTGTGTATTTGTCACGACCCACGGGTACCCCCTAGATGTAACATGGCGTACTAGACCCCGAATGGGTCTCATACAAACCCTTAGCATAATCATAACATAAGATACTAGAAAAGTATGGGAAAATTTAAAATATTCTTCATAATCAATCAATTGAAAACATTTTCATAAGCAAATGGAAGTCTTTACTAACTCTTTGTCTCAAACCATCTATTACAACTCTTGAATAAAAGACTTGGGACGTAAACCACATAAATGTCTAAATCATAAGAAAAAGACATAAAGGAAACATAAGGGGGTTTGTCCTCGAAGTTATGAGGACTCACCAATTCTTCAACTCTTTTTTCCACTTAGAAACCTAGCCTCCAAAGCAACTCAATCTCTAACACCCTACATTTGATTAGAATGTAGGCAATATGTGTTAGTACAAAATGTACTAAGTATGAAAGCTAGCACAACATCATAATAGCATCTCAAAATGGTTAGTCAACGTAAGACAAGCATAAGAGATAATAACATATTCATAGCATAAACTCCAACATGGCATCATATCATCACAAGTCAACATAAGACATAGTAAATGAGCATAGGAGCTAAATCATATTTATACCATAGCGTTAACTTAAACTTTCATATTACATCCTTCAACCATTTGTCTTTCATATTTACAAAGAGAACTAACTTCACAAGCCACCTCCAAGCATACTTGGGCAAGGCAAAGATAGCATCCCATAATACTATCCAAGCTAATTACCTCTCTTTGGTTATTTTTGGGCATAGTTCACCTTCATAGTCAAGACCTAGGTTTTCATGTCATAAGAGCACTATACTCCTAAGTAACCTCAAGGCACACTTGTGCAATGCATGTGTGGCATCCCATAATACCACACACACTAAGCATATCCATGAAGTCACCATGTTCATAGCTACCATCTCTAGGTGTCACTATAGACCTACTTCATATTGGCAAGGAGCTATAAACTTAAGTCAATCATATCATGGAAGGAACCTATAGCAACAATCCAAGCTAAGCATACATCACATAAGAGGACACTTCATAAGTAGCTTCAAGTCATACTTGTGCCATGTATGAATGGCATCTCATACTACTACTCATACTAAGTACTCATTTAGGCTAGCTTACTCAATGCTTACTATTTATCATTCTAGACTATCAAATAATAGCATACTACTATGCTAGACCTAACTACCATGGAAAAGACCCTATCATGTCATCCAAGTTATCCAAGGAAGGATACAAGTATTCAAACCTAGTTATCATCCAAACATTCAATATGACGCAAGCTACCCTTAGGGGAGTATGAATCCTCAACCCTAACATATCCTTAGGAGAGTATGGTTTCTCAATCCTAAGCTACCATGAAATGGTCTTGGCCTAACCAAGTCAAGCTACCATGAAGGCATTCTAACAATGTAAGCTACCCTTAGGAGAGTGTAGATCCTCAATCCTAGGCTACCATTCCTATACTAATACAAGCTACCATGAAAGGCATCCTACCAATGCTAGTTCAAGCTAACCTTAGGAGAGCATAATTCCTCAATCCCAAACTACCATGAGATTTACCATCCCAAGCTACATAATTCAACTATAAAGTCCCAATTTCAATCATTTGTATTCATGTTCTAGCATACATGAATAAGTCTAGTTCAATTTATAATTTCATATTCCCATTCTTGGATAAGTTCTATTCATGGTGACAATTCTAGAAAATCTAGCAAGAACCATTAATTCCTCATCAAAATACATAAACCCACATACTTTGAAATTTAGGGTTAACCAAGGAATTCACATAAATTCTTCATAATAGCATGAACCAATACTAGAATAACCATATATGAGTATTATCCAAACTGTTGGAATCATACCTATCTAAAACCCTTACATTGGAAGCAACCCTAGCTTGATTGGGGTTCTTCTTCACAAAATAGGGGAAATTCTAGGGGACTGTATGGGTGGAAGAACCCATATATGAAAAGCTAAACATACCTTAATCAAAGACTTAGCACAAGCCTTTAGCAATGGAGCCTTTGTTCTTGAGCTTATCTTCAAGCCCTAGTTTCTTCTTCCATGGAGGTTTTTCTTAGGGAGAGAAATATTTGAGAGTGGAGTGATTTGGGGTTTTGATTTGAGTCTAATGTAAAGTGACTTAAACTTGGGTGTTAATGACTTAAAAGTATATATATAGGTTTATAAACCCATACAAAATGACCCCCACTTAATACTAGTCGAATAGGAATTTACTTAAAAACCCCTAAACTAGGCAGTCCCGTCCAGGCACCATGGACACTTTGACGGCTCGTCAAGGGTATCACAGCCCATGGTGGTTCCCGTGGTCCCTTGACCAGTGGCTCCCCTCACTTTCCAATCCCCTAAAACTCTAAGGCACCTTCACGACTGTCACGACCCGGGAGCACCCCCTAGTCGTAACCGGTGTACTCGACCTCAAAGAGGTCTAATACAAGCCTCTTAGCATTCATTCATCGCATAGACACTAAAATCATAAGGAATTTAAAACTTTATTTACCAAGAAAACATTGCATTAAAAAATAGCAAGCGGAAGACTTTCTAGACTTTATACATGATGTCTCAAAACCATCTAATACTTTAGAGTACAAATTTCGGGACTAATCCCGTACACAACTTAAACAATACTAAAAGACATAAAAGAACATATTGGGTATTGTCCTCGAATCTATGAGGACTCACCAAGTCTTCACCTTCAACACTTTGAAACCTATCAAAGCAATGACATGTCATCTTCTCCAAATCCCTACACTTTAGTTCAAAAAGGGAAAGAAAGGGGTTAGCACAATTAAGTACTAAGTATGGAAGCCATGCAAAAACATGCTAAAAGGGACGTTTATTGGAGAAACATGCTTTTATGCCATTTGGTAAAACTTCATGAAAAAAAATACAAGTAAGC
>NW_006238989.1:493757-534154 GCF_000226075.1 Solanum tuberosum | reverse complement strand
AAAACATGGGTTCTTCAAGGAATTCCATACGAAATCATCTTAAAAACATTAATCAAACATTAAATCATCAATATAATGGCTTAGAAAACGTTTTGCCAATGAACCCATGCTTAGATTAGAATTTGAGATTTTTGTTCTTTGAAACACTTTTGATTGGACTCCTTGAAAGAAAGATTGATCAAGGATCAAGGGTCACCATACCTTTGTTAAGATTCCCCAAGAAAATTGATGAAGAAACCACCTTCAAACCAAGTCCTAGCTCCAAGTTCTTGACCTTCTTAAAATGGAGGATTGTAGAGAGAAAAGTATTTGAGAGGAGGTGAGTTCTTTTTAATTCTAATTAGAGTGACTTAAAATGGAAGAATTTGGTCTAGAAGGGTTTTATAATTGCTAGGAAAGGCATATAATAAAAGGGGCTCAACTTAGGAAAAGAAATAAGGACCCATTTAAAAGTTTCCATTAAACCCGTCTAAGCTCGTCCTTGCTGACAGTGCTTCACTATTTTGGGCATAACTTTTTACTCCGAGATCGGAAAAGGGCAAACTCGGTGGCGTTGGAAAGAGGATTCAGAGACCTTTAATTGGATAGGTAATGGCCCACCTAATTTGTTTCTAGCTAAGATATATGACCATTTAAAGTTGACCCTCACTCCTAACTTAAAACTAAAAACTGTTTTTAGGGGACTGTTTTGAGGGTCTCGGTTCTAAAATGATTTCATGACCTAGATTAAGGTCTTGCTAGCTTATAAAGGTGATTAATCAACTAGCTAATCAACCCCTTAAGTCCTTTAACAACACTCCAAACTTCAACGACAAGACCCTTACAACTCACTAGTTCGAACGACTAGTTTCCGGACGTCACGGTCATTTCTCATCATTTCATCAAGTTCTCAACTCCAAATTCACATGTGAGGCTCTAGTTTCACTAGTTCGTTTTTAGGGTCGTTACAACGACCACTTTGACGGACCGTGGTCAAGACCACGGATCGTGAAGTGGCTCATGGACTTGGGGCAGTAGCTTGGCCTCAAGGCCTTGCCTCCCATGAGACTAAGGGGTCTTCATGGACCCCTTCATGGACCGTGGTCAAGACCACTAGTCGCGAAGGTGGTCGTGAACCCTTAGGCATAGCTTGCCAAGGTTGGGCTGCCTTGACCCCTTGGCTTAGGCTTACCCTTTTGCCTTGGTACTTGCCCTTCCCATGCTCAACCAAACTCTTAATGGTCTTCTATATTACGAGTTCTAACTCGTACCTTGACGTTCAACCACTAAACCCTTCATTCTAAGCACGTAAAGTCTCGTCTACGACTCTATTTCACATACAGCAAACCTTAGAACCCTAGCTTGTGGCTCTAGTTTGGTCTACTAGTTTCCGGGATGTTACAATATCTCCGCCTTGGGAACATTCGTCCTCGAATGACCTTGCTAAACACTTATTAAATGAAACGACTCTAGACTAGCAACCCATCATGCATGCACTACATCTAGATGCACACAATCAAACAAGGAAACTTCAATTCCAAGCTAAACATACTCAATGCAACACAAGGGAGTAGGAACTACATCTACCAACCCAAAATGCATGAAATTCTATATCTACTTATTTTCAAGGAGGAACTAACATCTCCTAGACACAACATGCTCAACATACATTCATGGAGCTTAAAATACACATTGACTCAAAGATGCTACAACTTGAGGCAAAACAATGCATGTAAGTCATTTCTTACAAAACCTTGGCACTTTCATGAACATGCATATAAGGAAATCATAGCAACACATAATCACATAATAACCTTATTAGGTAGGCACACTATCTCCCCCTTGGGAGTAAGCCTACACATTCTTTTCTAAACATCATTCAAGGCAAGGACAACATCAAGTCCAACATAACAAGTCACAAAAGACAAGGAATCTGGAAAAATTACTAAAGCATAAAACACATACAGCAAAAGGACATGAGGAGATCACTCTTGATCTTCTCTAGATTGGAGAGCATAAAACCTATTATTATTTTGAGGCTCAACATCCCCACTACTATAGGCAACTTGCTTACCTTCACTTCTTGTAACCTTAGCCTTACGACAATCTTTCATCATGTGGCCACTCTCACCACAACTAAAGCAACCCTCTCTACCGGCCAAATACCTACCCTCATGCCTCTTACCACACCTAGCACAAAAGGGCCATAGGGATTCATTACTTATCCCTTGTGGCCTAGGGGTGGACACCCTCTCATCCTTATGCCTAGGAGCACTAGAAAATCCTTTCCCAGAAATTCTTTGTCGATTCCTAGAATGACCATGTCCATCGGACCTATCATTTGAAAAGTTCCCATCCTCGGTTCTAGCTCTTTTCACCTCCCTATTCACTTTCTTAAGCTTTTGCTCCTCAATTTGTTGAGCATGCACCATGAGACGGGAAATATTCATACTAGGGATAAGCATTGTCGAACGGCATTCATTGACCACTAATTCGGACATTCCTATCACAAACTTATTCATCTTGGCCCTTGAATCCCCCTCTATGGTTGAAGCATATTTGGATAGTTGAATGAACTTAAGGGAATACTTCTTCACACTCATACCCCCTTGCATAAGAATTATAATTTCTTGCATTTTTAGCTCCCTAAACTCTAGGGGAAAGAACCTATCAAGGAATTCCCTTTTGAACTCTTCCCACTCTATTGGGCCCTCTCCAATAGGTCTACTATATTTCCATTGATCATGCCAAATTTTTGATACATCCCTCAATTGGTAAGTGGCTAGATCCATTTTCTCTACCGAAGTCAAGCCCATGATAGCAAGCACCTTATACACCTCATCTACAAAACCTTGAGGATCTTCCTCCACTTTGGAGCCATAGAACTCCGGAGGGTTCATCCTCAAAAACTTTCTCACCCTAGAAGAAGTCATCCCCCTTATTGGGTTTGCTGGAGCCACCACCTCTCTATTGGCTTGCGCCATCAAGGCTTGAGCCAATAACTGCATAGAAGCCCTAAATTCCACAAAAGTGGCATTCCCAATTGGAGGGCCATTTGGAACTTGAGGAGGATCTTGTGGAGGGACTTGGTTTGGAACTTGAAAATGAACCTCTTGCTCCCCATCACCTTCCTCAACTCTCCTAGCATTAGCCCTAGTATTTCCCATAACCTGAAAAATCATAGGCAAACATTAGAAGAAGGACCTACTAGAGCAAAATTTCTATGGCATGACAAAGAGAATGAAGAAGTGAGACTTTTCTTAAGCATCCAATAGCCTCCAATTCATAAAATGCGGCGCACTTCACATTTATGAACAAGACTCTACTAGATGTGATTTGAGACAATCCCAGAACCATTCTAAACCTTTTGCTCTGATTACCAAGTTTGTCACAACCCAAGGGTACCCCCTAGACGTAATATGGTGTACTTGACCCCAAAGGGGTCTCATACAAAACCTTAGCATAATCATAACTTAAGATACTAGAAAACTACGGGAAAATTTAAAACTTTCTTTAGAACCAATCAATTGAAAACATTTTCATAAGCAAACGGAAGTCTTTACTAACTAATTGTCTCAAACCGTCTATTACAACACTTGAATAAAAGACTTGGGATGCAGCTCACATAAATATCTAAAACATAAGGAAAAGACATAAAGGAAACATAAGGGGGTTTGTCCTCGAAGCTATGAGGACTCACCAATTCTTCAACTCTTTTTTCCACTTAGAAACCTAGCCTCCAAAGCAACTCAATTTCCAACACCCTACATTTGATTAGAATATAGCCAATATGCGTTAGGACAAAGTGTACTAAGTATGAAAGCTAGCACAACATCATAATATCATCTCAAAATGGTTAGTCAACATAAGACATAAGCATAACAGATAATAACATATTCATAGCATAAACTCCAACATGGCATTATATCATCACAAGTCAACATAAGACATAGTAAATGAGCATAGGAGCTAAATCATATTTATACCATAGCGTTAACTTAAACTTTCATAATTACATCCTTCAACCATTTGTCTTTCATATTACAAGAGAACTACTTCACAAGCCACCTCCAAGCATACTTGGGCAAGGCAAAGATAGCATCCCATAATACTATCCAAGCTAATTACCTCTCTTTGGTTATTTTTGGGCATAGTTCACCTTCATAGTCAAGACCTAGGTTTTCATGTCATAAGAGCACTATACTCCTAAGTAACCTAAAGGCACACTTATGCAATGCATGTGTGGCATCCCATAATACCACACACACTAAACATATCCTTGAAGTCACCATGTTCTTATCTACCATCTCCAGGTGTCACTATAGACCTACATGTATCATATTGACAAGGAGCTATCAACTTAAGTCAATCATATCATGGAAGGCTACTATAGCAACAATCAAAGCTAACCATACATCACATAAGATGACACTTCATAAGTAGCTTCAAGTCATACTTGTACCATGAATGAATGGCATCCCGTACTAGCACTCATACTAAGTACTCCTTTAGGCTATATTACTCAATGCTTACTATTTATCATTCTAGACTATCAAAGAATGGAATACTACTATGCTAGACCTAACTACCATGGAAAACACCCTATCATTCAGTCCAAGTTATCCTAGGAAGGATACAAGTATTCAAACCTAGCTATCATCCAAACATTCAATATGACACAAGCTACCCTTAGGGGAGTATGCATCCTCAACCCTAAGCTATCCTTAGGAGAGTATGGTTACTCAATCCTAAGCTACCATAAAATGGTCTTGGCCTAACCAAGTCAAGCTACCATGAAGGCATTCTAACAATGCTAGTTCAAGCTACCCTTAGGAGAGTGTAGATCCTCAATCCTAGGCTACCATTCCTATACTAATGCAAGCTACCATGAAAATAATCCTACCAATGCTAGTTTAAGCTAACCTTAGGAGAGCATAATTCCTCAATCCCAAGCTACCATGAGATCTACCATCCCAAGCTACATAATTCAACTATAAAGTCCCAATTTCAATCATTTTTATTCATGTTATAACATACATGAATAAGTCTAGTTCAATTCATAATTTCATATTCCCATTCTTGGATAAGTTCTATTCATGGTGACAATTCTAGAAAATCTATCAAGAACCATCAATTCCTCATCAAAATACATAAACCCACATACTTTGAAATTTAGGGTTAACCAAGGAATTCACATAAATTATTCATAATTTCATGAACCAACACTAAAATAACCATATATGAGTATTATCCAACCAATTGGAATCATACCTACCTAAAACCCATATATTGGAAGCAACCCTAGCTTGATTGGGGTTCTTCTTCACAAATTAGGTGAAATTCTAGGGGACTCTATGGGTGGAAGAACCCATAGATGAAAAGAAAGACATACCTTAACTAAATCACTAGCACAAACCTTTAGCAATGGAGCCTTTGTTCTTGACCTTATCTTCAAGCCCTAGCTTCTTCTAAAATAGAGGTGTTTCTTAGAGGGAAAAATATTAGAGTGGGGAGTGATTTGGGGTTTTGATTTGTGTCTAATGTAAAGTAACTTAAACTTGGGGTCTAATGAGTTAAAAGTATATATATAGGTGTATAAAACCCATACAAAACGACCCCCATTTAATACTAGTCGAATAGGAATTTACTTAAAAACCCCTAAACTAGGCAGTCCCTCCAGGCACCACGGTCACTTTGACGGCTCGTCAAAGGCACCACAGCCCGTGGTGGTGCCCGTGGTCCCTTGACCAGTGGCTCCCCTCACTTGCCAAACCCCTAAAACTCTAAGGCAGCTTCAGGACCACTTTGACGGACTGTGGTCAAGACCACGGATCGTGAAGTGGCTCGTGGACTTGGGGCAGTAGCTTGGCCTCAAGGCCTTACCTCCCATGAGACTAAGGGGTCACGGACCCCTTCACGGACTGTGGTCAAGACCTCTGGTCGTGAAGGTGGTCATGAACCCTTAGGCAGTAGCTTGCCAAGGTTGGGCAGCCTTGGCCCCTTGTCTTAGGCTTACCCATTTGCATTGGTACTTGCCCTTCCCATCATCCGTTCTTGCCCTTTTTGTTTCCCTAGACCTTTCTTTGAGATTTTCCTCTTCAATTTGTTGGGAATGGACCATTAGACGAGAAATATTCATGTCATGGACAAGCATAGCCGTATGACACTATTTTATAACTAATTCGGACACACTCAAAATGAACTTACTAATCCTTGCCCTAGAGTCGGCAACTATAAAGGGAGCATACTTAGACAATTGAGTGAATCTCAAGGCATATTCCTTCACATTCATATTTCGTTGGCGAAGATTAATTAACTCAAGAACTTTAGCCTCCCTCATCTCAAGGGAACGAACCTATCAAGAAAATCGGACTTAAACATCTCCCATTTCAAGGGACCCGCATCTACCGGTCTTGCCTCTTTCCATTGGTTGAACCAAATTTGAGCAACTGCCTTAAGTTGATAAGCGGTCAATTCCACCTTCTCTACCGGAGTCACTGCCATGATATCTAACACCTTATAGACCTCATCAATGAACTCTTGAGGATCTTCCTTAAATTTAGAACCATGAAATTTTGTAGGATTCATCCTTGTGAAGTCCCTCACTCTTGATGCCGTCGTATCTATATTTAGGTTCACATGGTTCAAAACCTCCCTATTGACTTAGGTTGTCACAGCTTGAGCCAACACTTGAAAGTTGTTCTAAACTCTATATTGGTCACTTGGTCGGCCAAAGGATCAACCAGAGCTTGAGGAGCTTGAGGAGAAGCTATTTGGTTAATCTTTTCTCCCTCGGTCCTTCTTGCAAAAGCCCTTCTAGTATTCATATCTTGTAGACCATCAGTTAAGGATTAGGAGAAAGACCTTATAGACTTAAACTCTATGGCACGACTTAATAAATAAAAAAAGTGAAGTTTCCTAAGCATCTAATAGCTTCTCATTCATAAGATGTGGCACACTTCACACTTATGAACAGGACTCTACTAGACGTGGTTTTCAGACATCCTAGAACCATTCTAAACATTGTGCTCTGATTACCAAGTTTTTCACATCCCAGGGATACCCCTAGACATAACATGGCATACAAGACCCCGAGAGGCCTAATATAAGCCATTTAGCTTTCACAACATAAGATAATAAAAATGAGCGGAAATTTAAAACATTTTTCAACCAACATCAAAGTTTTATATCAAAAGCAGAAGTCTATTACACTTTGTCTCAAACCATCTAAAACATGAATATCTTGGGATACAGCCCATACAATAGTGTTCAAAAAATAAAATGAAAGAACATAAGAGAAATGGTAGTCATATCCTCGAATACACTAAGGAATCACCAATCTTCAAGTCTTGCTCTACAAAGATCCTAGCCACAGGGATGAGAGTCGATACCGCCGGACCCTACATTTGGATAAGAAATGTAGGCAACAGTATGCATTAGTACATACATGTACTAAATATGATATCCAACATAAACATCAACATGAGCATAAGATATAAGAACATAAGTCATAAGAATAATCAATGCACATAAATCGTCATAAGATAGGAGGAATACTTCTTGAAGTAACCTCAACTTATCCTTAGTCAAGACTTGGGTCATCCACCTCTAGTCAAGTATATCATGGAAGGCAACTCAGGCAACAATCCAAACTCATCATTCATCAGATCGTAATCTAACTTATCTTATATAGACATGGGGAATCACCTATTTGCCTTACTACAAAGGAACATGGGTAGTCGCCTCTACTCCTAATATGAATCATGTTTACTCACCTCTAGACCAACTTACATATGGATCATGGGTACTTGCCTCTTGTCCAACTTAACATATGGATCATTGGTATTCGCCTCTTGTCCAACAACATGTGGCATGGGTATTTGCCTCTTGTCATTCGATAAGGATCATGGGTATTCGCCTCTTGTCCAATCATATCAAAAGAACATGGGGAGTCGCCTCTTGATTAACTTTAAGGAATAAGGCTTATCACATCTTTATTCTACTTGATGGAATACGGGTAACCGCCTCATATCCATCTCATTTGTAGGTCATGGGTGATCGCCTCTAGCCTCATCAATTTCATAGTCATTAGTATTAGATTCATTTTAAGTGAGCAAGCCTTTCAACCTAGAATCATTCAATGTGAGAAAGCCTTTCACATTTATAACATAAGCAATTCATGTGGGAACTATCCCTTACACAATCAATCACAACAATTGACAACATAAGGTTTACTCTCAAAGCACTATATCTCATAATCATTATATATGCTCAATCTCAAGCAATTCAACATCATATTCATATCATAAGCTTCAATCTCAAAAAATGTAATCATGATTCATCATATAGGCTTCAATTCTAATCTATCTCATTATTACTAGATTGAATACATCTAAATCCACAAATTATCATTTCATGGCATAAAACCATTTACATCAATTTCATCATTCTATACATGGGTTGGGCATGGTTTGGGCATGGGTACATGTATATTCCTCCTAAAAACATGTAATCCTATCAATTCAATCATAAACAATCATAATCCACTCAATTGAATCAACATTCACCAATACCCACAACATTGAAAGAAACCCTAACTCAAATTGGGGATTTAATCTTCTCAATTGGGGAAAACTTAGGAACTCCATGGATAGAATAAATCCATGGATGAAAAGCCATCATACCTTGATTACAAATCCCACAAATGCTTGAGGAATGGAGACTTGACCTTGATCCTAGCTCCAACGTTTTCTTCTTTTCCAAGTTAAAGAGAGAAATATTTGAGAGAAAGACTTTGGGATTTTTTTTGGGTTTTGGGAATAATGACTTGACATTTTGATATTTGCGTAATCAAGACACAACTTCCAATTCAAGTGTCTACAATCGTACAATAGTAATATAACCCAACAGAATGGGTTGGGGTCGAGTCCCAAGGGAGCGGTTCCTAAAAATTAATGGTTAAGTTCAAAAAATGCTAAAGTTAACTGTAGCAAAAAACATTATCAAGTATAAACATACTAAATCTAAACGGCATGACGCAAGCGTCAATTATCAATGGGATTTGTAGTCAAGTAACAACTAAAACTAGTAAAAAGATAAGAAAACGAGATAGAGAAACAGGATTCTTGGGATGTGATAGGAATACGGGATAAACTAAATTGTCGGGTACATGCTTTTGATAGTAAATTGTTGAGTATTTGTGATTAGGCTAGACTATAGTGGGGTAAATTCTCTCTCGAGCAACTTACCCCGAATCTACTTGGTTTCTCTCGAACACCGAGTTGCCGCTTTAAGCACAGCCTCCGCCTTAGCCCATTCACTCTCTCGAGCTGAATGTGTGGGAGAAGGACTAGAATTCACTCTCTCGAGCTGAACCCATGTCGACCCAATACCACTGGCTATCAATTTAGTAGTCTTAGTTTTACGACCTTTCTCTTGAGCAAGCCGAAAACACTAAGATGAAACCATATTTACAACTACAACTCTATTAAGTTCATACACAACTACTAAACGAAATAACATTTAAAAAACAAATAAACCATCAGCAAGAAAGACCCAACAGATAATCTAACCCATATTCACAAAATCACACCCCAAGAATTAGGATTTTAGCTAGACATGAAAAAGAGATAAAAATCGATACCAAAAGGTGTTACCATCAAATGGGTACGATAAAAAAAGTCTTTAAACACGTCAAGGATGAAGATTCTTGAAGACCCACTTCCAATTTCTTGGAAGTTGAAACCCTTTGAATCTTCAAGGCTCAAGAACAATGTCTCCAAAAATGTAAAAACTATTATATTCTAAAACTTATTTCTCTAATAGCTTGATTGATACTAAGCTACAGCTTTAAGCGGGTAATTATAGCTGTCAAAAAGTGTGCTGCGAAGGATCCACTCAGCGCAGTTAGTCGGGATCGCCGAACTACTCGACGATCCGCCCTTTGGTGTTGTACCTCGCTTTGTAGCTTTTGCCTTCAGCATCTTCGCGTTCTGAATCATTGGGCAATATGGTGATGCTTCGCAAAACTGCTCGACCATTCGCCGACAGCTCCCTTTCCTCGCAGACATGACCTTTTTCTTTAGGGCTAAGCACACTGGAACATTAGGCGAGGTTGCAGGCCTTTCGGCGACACGCCTAATGGATTAGGCAATCGTCAGGCCGTCTTTTCCTCCTTCTTTCAGCCACTTTGTTCCTTTTTGCTCGATAAAGTCCATGCTTTGTCTCTCAACTCAAATACCTGAAATTTAAGGATTTTCATCAGATATAGAGACAAAATATGCATTTAAGGACACTAATTCTATCAAAATATAGCCTAAATGAGTCCAAATTGTGGACTCATCAACACCCCAACTTAAACTTTTGCTTGTCCTCAATCAAACTAGAGTTCAGTTGTTCAAAAAGGGTGTCTCAAACATTGCTACACAAGAATAAATCATGAATGCACACAACAAGACTCACTTTACTCATTCAAAGATCAATTGTGCACTCAAAGATTCAAGTTGTTACTCACCATTATCAAAGAATCTCATGATCACAATACTTGCTTCAAATGCAAGTTCAAGCTCAACAAAAGTATTTGAATGCCCTCACACAAAGGATGATTCCATATTCACACACAAAGGTTTAATCATATAAAGCTTCGAAATCAAATGCAACACTCACACTCAAAAAGAAGAACACAATGCATGCTTTGACCTATAGGTTTGCCCGTATTTTCCAATCGACATTTGTTTCAGCTCACTCAAGATCAAAAAGGGATTTTCAAGGCTTGTAATGGGGCTAAGTGCAAAGGTATGGTCATTTAGGCTCAGTGACTTTCATCCTCATGAAATGTGGTGCTCATAACACTTCATTTTCTCTTCCTTCATCATTTTCTTTAGTGCTCATAAGTCATCATATTATTCACTTCCCATGGATTGTTTGGGAACCTCATTTCTTTTGTACTTTTCAACTTTATTCCACAACTTTTCTTTTTAATTTATTTTTTTCATCATTTTTTTATATGGAGGGGTTCCATTTTTCTTAACACCATGGGTTAAAGGAGACTTTCCTTGCACATGGGTCGTAGTGTTAATGGGAGTGATTATTTAACTGTTACAACACATTGGATTGATCATAACTGGAATTTGCAAAAAAGAATCTTAAGTTATAAAGAATGTGTAGAAAAAAAAAACTGGTGCATATTTAGCTTCAAATATTTTGAGTGTTCTAGATTATTACATGCTTATAGATAAAGCAATGTCTGTCGCATTAGATAATGCATCTAATAATATAAACGCTGCTAGTATGTTAAAAACTAGATTATGTCCAATTGATGATAATTCTTTTCATGTTAGATGTGTTGCACATGTATTAAATTTAGTTGTACAAGATGGTATTTCATTATTTAAATATGGTTGTATGAAAATTGAATATGTTGTTGCCTGGATTTTGTATTCTCAAAGAGCTTCTAGAATTAGGGAATTTAATGAGCGTTGTGTACTATGTGATTTGCCACCAAGAAAAATTCCAATACATTAAAACAAGGTGGAATTCTTTTTACGAAATGTTTTCAGTTGCTTACGAATATTAAAAGACCCATACAAATGGTGTTTAATGCTCATAATGCTGACCCATTAGAGAGAATTTGTGAAGAAGATTGGGAAAGAAACTAATGAACTATTATAATTTTTAAGACTTTTTATGATGCTATAATCATGTTTTCTGGAATTTATTATCCTACTTTTTCATCAGTATTAATAAATATTTGTGCTATTTCAATTCAATTTTCTAAATACAAAAAAATTGAAAAATTTAAAGTTGCAATTGAAGGTATGATTGAAAAAAAAATTAAATATTTTTTTCCTATTCCTCAAATTTTTTTAACTACTACTTTACTTCATCCTGACTATAAATTACGAGGTGTGCAGGGACTTGTTGACACTTTTTATGATACTTTACAAATTTTACCAGAAAAAAATCTAATTTGTGAAATGTGTAAGTCTAGCATAAAAGTAGAAGCAAAACTTTTGTATGAAAAATATATAACTACAGGAAATAATCAAGGAGAAGTTGGTCAAACTTCGAATCCTAAGAGTAAAGCTCGAATTTCAAGTTATATGCGAGGTTTTCTTGGTCTTAATTCTACTAACCGTGATGATTTTGAAGAATCTCTTAATCAATCTTTAGAAATAGTGGAAGACGGAGATGGCAATGAAGATTTATTAGCATGGTGGAGGAGGCGGAGCGTTGCATTTCCAATTTTGAGCAAAATGGTTCGTGATGTTCTAGGTATTCAAGCTTCATCAGTTGCATCAGAGGCTGCTTTTAGTGCGGCAAGGTTTCAACTTGGCGATCATAGACATTCATTGGCGGAAGACAGCTTGGAAATATCAGTTTTATTTAGAGACTGAGTCAACACTGAGAGGAGGAATTATAATTTGCCAAAGTTAAGTTCCAAACAAGAAGCTTGGATTAATGCAGTAATTGGATCTAGTGATGATGAATTAGAGTCACAAGAGTTTCTAGCAAGTTTGCCAACACCGGAGGATGTTACAGTCGATATGATGCGACAATTAGATTTGAATTTTAAAGGAGAATTCAAATATTAGATTACATCCGAGAACTAATTGAAACAGAACCCTTCCTAGAAGGTCGCTGCGTAAATTAGTTACTCATCTAATATTTGTAACAAATATTAGTTTTACATATGAGAACTTATTGAAACAGAACCCTTCCTAGAAGGTGGCTGCGTAAATTAGTTACTCATCTAATATTTGTAACAAGTATTAGTTTTACATATGAGAATTTATTGAAACAGAACCCCTCCTAGAAGGTGGCTGCGTAAATTAGTTACTCATCTAATATTTGTAACAAATATTAGTTTTACATATGAGAACTTATTGAAACAGAACCCTTCCTAGAAGGTGGCTGCGTAAATTAGTTACTCATCTAATATTTGTAACAAATATTAGTTTTACATATGAGAACTTATTAAAACAGAACCCTTCCTAGAAGGTGGCTGCGTAAATTAGTTACTCATCTAATATTTGTAACAAATATTAGTTTTACATATGAGAACTTATTAAAACAGAACCCTTCCTAGAAGGTGGCTGCGTAAATTAGTTACTCATCTAATATTTGTAACAAATATTAGTTTTACATATGAGAACTTATTAAAACAGAACCCTTCCTAGAAGGTGGCTGCGTAGATTAGTTAATCCACTAATATTTGTAAATTATAACTTCTAAGTTCTAAGTTGCAATTAGATTTTATTGAATAAATTTAAAGGCTTTATTAAGTCTTTTTTATATAACTATTGTCTTGCATTTTAATTTTAATGTTAAAATACTAACTTTAAAATACTTAATTTAAAAATCAAAATTTCAAGTTTAAATTACTTAAAAATATTTAAAATACAAATTTGAACTTCTCAAATTTGAAATTTGAAAATTGAAAATTGAAAATTGAAGTTTGAAATTTGAAAGTTGAATTTGAAATTTGAAATTTGAAATTTGAAGTTTGAAATTTGAAGTTTGAAATTGAAATTTGAATTTTGAATTTTGAAATTTGAAAACTTAAGCATTATTTATTAGCTAAAAATGTTATTAAAAACTAATTAACTAAAAAAACTAAAAATGCTATTCAATAACATATAATTTCAATACAAAAAAATAAACATATAAAAAAATAAAAATCCCACGTCCCGTCCCTTCCCGTCCCGCCAACTTCCGTCCCATCCCGTATATATAGTGGGACGGGATGGGACGAATTTTTATCCCCCCAATCCCGGTCCCCCTAAAATTCCGGCCAAGGAGTCCCCCGTCCCCCAGTCCCCGTCCCCGTCCCCTTGCCAACACTAGGTAGGCCACAAAAGAGGTATATGTCAAATTGGCTCACACTCTTAGAAGTTGCCTAAGATCATCTCAAAATATACCCTTACTTAGTCGACCGGACCAACGGGCCAAATTCTAGGTGTTGTCATGCATAGTTCACAGTAAACTCATCACATAAGGCATCGACACTAAAGTCAAACAAGACTTCACACTTTCGCTAGTGTGCAACGATCATCACAAGAGACTCAATTTAATAATTGGCTAGTCACAACGAGATGCAAAGAGTTCACATAATGTCTATGCAACATCACTTGGCCCTATCGTAGCCGCACATTCATGTTTGTTCGATTAAGAGCACTATTCAAGTCATAGATATTGATCAGAATCGATACTCAAATTTGCAAAAGAACAACCACATTCGACACAAAAGGGGTGGCAAAAAATTTCAGAAGAGTCAAAATCATTTTGCAATATAAAATACGAATCCACAAGCTTAATCATCCACAAAAGCGCAGTATTAACACAATTAATTTCAACCCAAATATATAAACAAAACAAATATACACAAAGGTGGCCTCACCCCACCCCAAACAAAAATCATTTGTCCTTAAATACGAATAAAAGTATCCAAAAGTAGAAGTAAGTACGACAGAGAGGGAGGTAAAGAAAGGATCATATCTGTGTAGTCTCTCCATCTGTCTGGGCCTTAGTTCCCGGTGTGGTACTCTGAATATGGGTATCAGTGCCCGGAGTAACCTCAAGAAGAATAGCAGTGCCAGATCCACTAGGAGTTGTTGTGGACGTCTCAGTCGGCAATGTCTGGATCACCGGCTGCACAACAGTCTCCACAAGATCTGGAAAATCTCTAAATATGCTCTCCTCTCGGCTCTCTCGTATCTCATCATCATGTACCGCTATCTGCTCTTCGTCGGTCTCTACATCCGACTTCTCATTTGTTGTGCCATCCCTCTGTACTACTACGATGGTAGCCGGAGGAATCCCCGAGGTCTCAGGAGCATCCTCGTCATCTGCACCCTGAATTAATAAAGTGAAGTAGGTAGACTTCAAATAGTCTGCGTCCTTCCTCAAATATGCTATTTTGTCTTTCAAAGCCAAAACCTCAGATGTCTTCCTCTGTCTGCTCTCACAAACAGTGACTCTAGTAGCCAGATCATCAACAAAGACCATAATGGGGGTCAGTGCCACCAACATAGCACCCTCAATCATCCCTGGGATGGATATCTCTAATCGAGTTGCCCTCACATCCGCTGAATAGGCCAGATTCCCTATTTTCAGGATCATGGCCTGAGTAATCCTAACAGGCTGGGAGGAGAAGGAAGCACCTGGAACCTGTGAAGAAGAGGAAGGAGTGGGTGTACCTGAAGGCTTAGAGGCCGAGGTAGGTGAAGATTCCTCTACATGTAATGAGTCAACATCAACATCCAGAGAAATATCTGGCAGAACTGCTCTCCTCCCATCAACCTCATCTCGTATGTACTCGGCCTCAATACGCCGAATGTCAGTGGAAGATGAATGGGTGACCTCAATATCCCTTGCAGTGTCCCGAGGTACTCCAGCACGCTGGCACAGCTCAGTGATCAGGACTGGGAATGGCAGAGAAGTCTGCTTCTGTTTGGCTTTCATGGCCATCTACTGTGAAATCAGCAATCCCAGATCGATGCGTCTCCTAGACATGACAGAGCCAATGCAAGCTGCTTTCGGATGGCGCAAAATGGACTCATTTTGGATGGCATTAAGGTGTTGCTGATAAAGCCAAACCAGAACCTAGCAGCAATACTCAAGTCCATCTTCTCAATAGGAGGAACATCTATCCACCTCGGGGTGGTGTCAGAAATCAGAGGATCCAACCAACCCTTCAAGTCATCTAGGGACTGAGCAATAGGAAACCCCTCGTAAGGAAGTGCAGAGTGCAGTGGTCTATTCATAACAGTGTTAATATATTCACTGCCGCACCCCACTTCTTTGCCTCTAACCATGACCGACTTCACCGGTATGAATTTACTTGCCTTCTTCTTTGTTTTGGGCACCAACTCCCCATAAGTTGTATAGAATTACTGGACCCAGAAAGGAATGTAAGGGTATCGGGGTCTGGTGAACTACTCAAACTAATGGTAGTGGATGGTGCCCCTGACTCCGGGGTACTTGCCGTGCAGGCCCTCTGTAGATAACAGCTTCTCCTCTAGGATGGTCCGTACCCCATCTTCTTTCAATTTGTTCAGCAATTGAGGTGGAGGAGCGATAGGGAGTGCAGGGGTCACTGGAGGTGCCTGAGCTGGCACTGAACCTGTTTCAAGAGGCGTGGCAGCTGAGGGAACTCTGGTGGGCGATGATTGAGATCTAGCCTGGTGTTTATTCCTTCGGTGAATCAAAAGCTCCTCATCTTCCAGTTCAGAAAAATCTTCCCGGGTGTCAGCAGCTACTTTCCTAGCTATGTGCTTCTTTCTTTTGCCTTTGTCTCCTAGTTGGAGTTCTTGCCTTCTCTGCTGTGGGAGATTTGATCCCCCTTCGTTTATATTAATGCCATGTGTTGTTTTCTTGGATGGCATGGTTAGATTTGTATGTGCCATATCTGCAAAAGATTGGGAGAGATTATGAGAAAATCAAGCCTAAGCATAGAAAATCTATTGCAGACAGACTCGCCGATCCAGTCGGTGAGTCGCCGAACCTCTTTGGTTAGCTAGATCGGGCTCGCCGAAGGGATTGGCTCAAAAATTATGGCAAGTCGGTGATGGGAAGGCCCTTTCGGCGAATCGCCAACTACTTTCGATGAGCAAGGGTTTGTCCGCACAATCCAATAAAAAGGGTGTCACCTTTTCTATCATTAAGTAATATACGTCATTTAGCGCAAACACGGGCTACTTAGACTTCACCCAATCAATCTATACAACATGCAAGCACAACCCAATAAAATTTCAATTATTTAAAAATGGAAAAATTACGGGCATTCGATGATCAAAGCAATATGGGCAAAAATTTTAAATTAAAATCGGCATTAAGACAATCTGTTCTTATCAGAGAGGCCCAGCACACATCACTAGGCGGCATAGAAATCCTAGTTTCGAGCATAAATCAACAAACAAATACTAACGAAAAGCAAGAATATTGAGAATTGGTGTGAGTTTGTGAAGTTTAAAAGCGAGGGAAAGCGCAGAGTTTGAAACTTTTAAAACCTTTGGCCATATATAACCGTCCAGTTCGCGACCATTCGGTGACATTAGTCGCGTTCACCGATCCACTCAATGAAGCACCGAATGGTCACTTACCCCATTGATTTCTACAGGACCTGCACTTTCTTGGGGGTTAAGATGGTGGTCTTAATCGTGGTCACCGACCTGGTCAGTGACTCGCCGAACTGCTCTTGAGCTCGCCGAGTTTTATAGGCTCTGAGTTGAAATTGTGTTGAGCCAAATGGCGAATCAAGTCGGGAACGCTGACCTCTTCGACGATACGCCGACTGGACCATTTGCTTGCCAATCTGCATTTTCCAAACACTTTCCGCAATTAAACATGCACAACCAACACACCATTATTTACAAAAACAAAACTAAAGCATTTAAGGGTTTTGGGTTGCCTCCAAAACAGCGCCTTAGTTAACGTCATGGCATGACGCAAGTCAACACTCAAACCTCATTTTTGGGGTTGAACCTAGTGCAACTAGGTGATCCCAATTGTTCATTTTGGATGGAGCTGAGGCAATACATGACCCCAAGAGAGTTTCAATTAGCTGGATAGATCTAGAGTGAGAACCGCTCATCTGATTTAGCACTTCTACATTTTCTCTAATCTCTTCTAACACTCTATCTTACTCATTTAGCTTTTGGATAATGCTTAATAACATAGCCTCGATACGTCTATTTTCATTGTCCATAGACCTTCCTTTCTCTGTAAGTGGTATGCATTTGCTCTTCTTTTTGGACATCACCTCCAGTTCCTCGACCTTTTGGGTCAAGTTATCCATCTGACCCAGGAAAATGATCAATTGCTGGTCCTTCTTAGTATCCTTGTTGGTTTTAGCCACAAGGTCAAGGAATTTGGCTGCGGTCTCATAGGAGTATCTCTTAAGGCCACCTAGGATAAGTCGATCGATTAATCCTATATTTCCGGGATTAAGACTCCTATAGAAGAACTCCAGTAGAGCTAGATCGGGAATTTCATGAGTTGGGCATTGTATCAACAATGATTTAAACCTCAGCCATGACTCATGAAAAAGCTCACCTTCCATCTGTTTAAAGGTCAGAATGCTATACCTGAATCTCATCACTTCCACCGAGAGGTGCTCTATTGGTTCATAGTCATTAACCTCACTCATCTCTCCTGTTTCAGTACAAACAACCGAACAAAACAAAACTAAAAATTAAGTAAGTAAACTACGACTACCACAAGCAAAATTCATCTTAACCAAGAATTTTCACGTAACACCACTCCCCGGCAGCGGCGCCATTTTGATGTTTGTGTAATCAAGACACAACTTCCAATTCAAGTGTCTACGATCATACAATAGTAATATAACCCAACTGAATGGGTTGGGGTCGAGTCCCAAGGGAGTAGTTCCTGAAAATTAATGGTTAAGTGCAAAAAATGCTAAAGTTAACCATAGCGAAAAACATTATCGAGTATAAACATAGTAAATTTAAACGGCATGACGCAAGCGTCAATTATCAATGGGGGTTTGTAGTCAAGTAACAACTAAAAAATAGTAAAAAGATAAGAAAACGAGATAGAGAGATAGGATTCTTAGGATGTTATAGGAATACGGGATAAAATTAAATGATGGGTACATGCTTTTGAAGTAAATTGTTGAGTATTTGTGACTAGGCTAGACTATAGTGGGGGTAAATTCTCTTTCGAGCAACTTACCTCGAATCGACTCGGTTTCTCTCGAACACCGAGTTGCCGCTTTAAGCACAGCCTACGCCTTAGCCCATTGACTCTCTCGAGCTGAATGTGTGGGAGAAGGACTAGGACTCTCTCGAGTTCAACCCATGTCGACCCAATACCACTATCTATCAATTTAGTAGTCTTAGTTTTACGACCTCTCTCTCGAGCAAGCCGAAAACACTAAGATGATATCGTATTTGCAACTATAACTCCATTAAATTCTTACACAACTACTAAATGAAATCACATTTGTATTTGCAACTATAACTCCATTAAGTTCTTACACAACTACTAAATGAAATCACATTTAAACAACAAATAAACCATCAACAAGCAAGACCCAACAGATAATCTAACCCATATTCACAAAATCACACCCCAAAAATTGGGGTTTTAGCTAGACATGAAAAAGAGATAAAAATCGATACCAAAAGGTGTTACCAAATGGGTACGATAAATAAAGTCTTTAAACACATCAAGGATGAAGATTCTTGAAGACCCACTTCCAATTTCTTGGAGTTGAAACCCTTTGAATCTTCAAGGCCAAAGAACAATGTCTCCAAAAATGTAAAAATTGTTCTATTATAAAACTTAGTTCTCTAATAGCTTGATTGATACTAAGATACAGATTTAAGAGGGTATTTATATCTATCAAAAAGTGTGTTGCGAAGGATCCACTCGGCGCAATTAGTCGGGATCGCTGAACTACTCGGCGATCCGCCCTTTGGTTAGGTACCTCACATTTTAGCTTTTGCCGTCAACTTCTTCGTGTTCTGAATCATTGGGCGATATGGTGATGCTTCGCGCAACTGCTAGGCGATTCACCAACTGCTCCCTTTCCTCGCACACTTGACCTTTTTCTTCAGGGCTAAGCATACTGGAACATTAGGCTAGGTTGTAGGCCTTTTGGCGACACACCTAATGGATTAGGCGATCGTCAGACCGTCTTTTCTTCTTTCTTTCAGCCACTTTGTTCCTTTTTGCTCGATAGCGTCAGTGCTTTGTCTCTCAACTCAAATACCTGAAACTAATGGATTTTCATCAGATATAGAGACAAAATATGACTTTGAGGACACTAATTCTATTAAAATATAGCCCTAAATGAGTCCAAATTATGGACTCATCAACGGGTGAGTTTTGGGGTTAAAATGACTTATATAGGGGTCCTAGGCTTAAGCAAAATGACATAGCTTTGACCTAATTAAAACTGGAAAACAACATTTAACCCCTAACTTACACTGGTCTGCCACAAGACCACGTGAGGTCCCACGAACTGTGGTCCTCACCACGAGTCGTGGTGCCCTCAGTGGTCCTTGGACCAATAGCTATGGTGGCACCCTCTCAATTCTCCAAAAACTAACACACCACGACAAGCGTTTCCACGACCCTTGGTAGCCGTCACGATCAATTAAGTGGCTCGTGTGGAGCAGTCTATTTTGGGCAGTTTTCACCTAGCCACTGCCTAGCCCGCCACAAGTCACACCACGAGTCGTGGTCCTCACCATGAGTCATAGTTGTGGTCGTGGAAGATGGGGCAGTTTATATGGAAGAGTAGGTTGCCCTAGCCCTCTTTCTTGGCTCTTTCCCTCTTCCTTGGCTCTAGCCCTCACACTTAGCCCTTCTTTAGCCTACTAGATTCTGAGGTGTTACACAATCTATATAATTATGGGTGCCATCCCAGGGGTAAATGCCCAGCATGGGTCGATCCCAATTGTTGTAGAAGAATGGCAGCTCAGGGGGGAAAGCCTAGCATGGGCCGATCCTAATTTGTGTAATTATGAGGATATAGCATCCCATAGGTTAAAATGTCTAGCATGGGTCAGTCATTTGTATTACAAGTCATACAAAGATAATATCGCACAAAAAAGTAAACAAAAGAATATAACATACATTATCCCACTAGAGTAAACAAACGTGGTCTTTTATTTTGATCTATGCACTTATATATTGGTACTTAATTTCATTTAAACCCTTGTTTTACATATGCTATTTCCTTACATATTCAGTACATCATTTGTACTAACGTCCCTTATGGGGATGCTTCATTTCACGCTGCAGGCACAGGTACTTATGCTAGTAGACCTCTTTAGTAGGAGCATAGGTACTCCGCTACTATTGGTGAAGCTCTAGGTTAATTCGGGGAATACCAATCTTTGGCACGTATTTTGCTATTGTATCTGAGTTAAGGGTAATGCGGGGCCTTGTCCCGTCCTAAGCTAAGGTTTTCTATCTTTTAGAGGCTTTGTAGACTAATGTATATAGTTCAGTTGTGTCTTGTCTATAAGTTTTGGGTTTACCTATGTTGGTTCTTGTCACTACATCCTAGATGAACTTGTCACAACTCTAAATTGTCATAGTTATATATGCATAGTAAGAAAAAGTTATATGTGGATTCTCTCGGGCCTTTAGGGCATCGGGTGCATGTCCGTCTTCATGGAAATTGAGGAGTGACATTAAGATACATTCAAATCAATTCATCTTCTTAGTATTCAATCCTTAATATCACTAACAGCAACATAGTATGCTTATATGACTCCAACATGTTAACCAACAACTACCATATGACTCCATACACTTCCTCCTCACCAAATACATCAATCACAATGTGAGAAACTTGAGCTCATGGCTCCCTATCACCGTCTTGTGGGTCATATTCGTAGAATATCGAGAACATCACATATATGAGATGAGGGAACATGGTCATACCTTAATTGAAAAAATGCAGTCCTTAAGCTAGTATTAAATAAGGGGAAGGTTTTATCTTCAATCTAAAAAGGGACATGAGTGAATTCTTGGCATGGTTGAAGAACAACACTTGATTTTTGGTTGATTTCTCAACTAAGCCAATTTTGAACTCTGCGTAGTCCAAAGTAAAATACACATATCTTTTTACTCCAAAGTCGTATTAATTAGAGGTTTTGTTCATTGGAAACTAGACTCAAATATCTTTAGTTTAATATATAATACGGTCTTTAAATCTTCATATATTCAGAGATATGCATGTACAAGTCAAACAATATACAAGATTATATGAAATAATCCGTCATAATGAGACCTTCAACTTGTACTATTGTTTCAAGGCTTACTTGTGTCTCTAACTCTGGTATAACCTTTATAGTGACGTACTATAATTAATATTTAATATGATCATCCATTTAAAACCTTATTATCTCAATAACTCATCAATGAACAACGTAAGGTAAGAAAACATAATTTTTGATGCGTACATCTTTAGTTTTGTGAATTAGTCACCTTAAAATATATAGGATGTTATAAATATGGCCTCTGCTCTTGAAATCTACAGGGAATTATTGGTCCTCCTAACCTTACTCAGCATTGTTGTGTGATGAAAAAGGAAATATCTCTTGAACACTAATGTTTTCTAAGCATTTATGATTGAAAGTGGGTTTTGAACCTCAAGAGGTAAATTATGGACTTATGCATTGTTTTTATGAAATATATGCAATTTTTTTAAGGGTGCTTTGAAAGTAAAGTACCAATAATGATGTTGTGTTGTGAAAGGATATTCTTATAAACACATAAAAGCATGATGTGAAAGATTTTCTCACATAGAAAGAATTCTTAGGTTGAAAGGCTTTCTCACCTAATTGAATCAAAGAGTAAGAGCTAACCTAATGAACTAGCTTCGTTTGGTTGTCCAAGGGCACCTTTCCATAAATAATGAAGTCAAGTAAGAAATGACTATTCCATGGAATTTATGCTTAGCACCGAGTGGATATTGATGATAGGATGGAAGCTCTCTCGTTAGTAGAGGTTGGATTTCTAAAAGCAATCTCATGAGATGGAAGCTCCCCCGTTAGTAGAGGTCGGGTTTCTAGTAGCAATCTCTTTATCCCTTAACTATGTGCCCCCATAGGTTGATTAGCTAGTGGATCCACATAATCTAGAAGTTCATGGCTCTACCTCCGCAAGTAGAACAACCTTTTTTAGTGTGGGTGACATCGAGAGATCATCTCACATGGTCTCTATGTCGGCTTAGCTAATTCCCCACAAGTAATAATGAACTAAGGTTACTTCAAGTATTGCATATAAGTTCAAAGGTTTTAAAAATGAAGTTAGCTTGCATTGACCATGATTTTATGACTTATGTTTTATAACTCTTTTATAGTATGTTTAGCTTGGTCAATTGCATTTCATGAAATGAATGTCCCTTTTAGCATGATTTAAAGTTTTTATGAATGGCTATCATACTTGGTACATTGTTTTGTACTAACGCATACTCTTGCCTACATTTCCCCAAATGTAGGGTCCGTCAGTCAAGGTACCTAGTTTCGTGGCTAGAGGTTGTTTTGAGATATTTACGAGCTTTGGTGAGTCCTCATGCTTCAAGAATGGAGTTTTGTTGTTTCACTTTCATTCATGTATTTTCTGTTTTAAACAAGATGTATGGGCTAGGCCCAATTTCATTCTATTGTATTAGATGGCTATGATGAGATAAGGGTTTTAGACTTCCGCTTTTTGTTTATAAAATGTTTGGACTTGGACTATTGTTTTACTCTTATTGTTCTATTTCTTATGTTATGAGAGCTAGGTGCCTTGTATGGAGTCCTTTGGGGTTTTATACGCCATGTTACATCTAGGGGGTACCCCTAGGTCGTGACACCACTAAGATTCAGCAAACTTTGGTAATTAATAATCACATGTATAGTGAAATTGGCAATTAATCAATCACATCCCCAAGTATCCCTTATCTATTTGATTACTTCCCTGTTTTTCTTAGTTGTTAATTGACAAACCTTAACCCCCCATTTGACACTTGTTGTCAACCCTTTGATTTACTTAAATGATTTCGATAATTTCTATTCCTATAATCGATTAGAACATGCCTTTCACTTCGTAACTGAATTCTAACTTGTATCACTCCTTGTGGGATTGACCCCAACTCTTTGTTGAGTTTATACTAGATTGTCATCGCCTACACCTAGTATTGGATGAGGTGTAGTTGAGCGTTATCAAAACTGGTGCTGCTGTCGGGGAGTGGTGTTTAGAATTCTCATAATGAAGTATAGTTGTGATATAATTGTGTTTGTAGTTGAATCGACCTACTTTATTTTGTGATTGTGTTGGTTGTTTGTGCACAGGTGAAAAAATGAGTGTGAACGAAAGTAACAGTAGCCAACTTGGCCATCAAGATGACATCAGAAACCTGAGTGATGTACATGGATCAGTTCAATTGGGTGGCATAGGTGCTATCCATTTACCTCAAGTTGTTGGAAATATTGTCTTCCACGTGACTAGCATGATGTTACAACTCTTGCAAATGAAAGGACTATTCGAAGGGCTAGCTTATCAATATCCCCATGATCATATTCAGAACTTCGTGGACATTTGTGGTCCATTCTCATTCAGTTAGCTGATCTACCAAGGGATTCTATTACGTCTTGGGACGAACTTACCGAGGTATTTTATATAAGGTTTTTCCCTACTTCAAAGATAATGGCATTGAGAGACAATATTCAGGGCTTTAAACATTTAGAGGGTGAGCCAATCCATGAGACGTGGTTGAGATTTTAGAAATTGCTACTTCAATGTCCAACTCACGGGCTGCCAAACGTGTTGTTACAACACTTCTACCAGAGTCTACACTCAGTGAACAAAGGTGTGGCTGATCAGCTTGTCCAAGGAGGTATTATGCAGCAACCTTTTGAGATATCGTCAACTCTCCTTGATGGGATGACGAAGATAAACCGAGCTTTCTATATTCAAAAAGATCATGTGTCTCCTTTGACTCTTAGGATGGCAAAGGAGCAGATAGAAAAAGACCAAGAGCGGGAACAAAACATGGAAAAAATAATGACCCAATTGGATCTTTTGTCAAAAAATGTGATAGGTAGTGGGTCTAAAGTTGTGAATGTCGTTGGTGTTAGTGGAGTGAACCTCGATGATACACACTTTGAGGCTCTATATAATGAGGAAGTGAATTTTCTTGCAAATCAAGGTGGAGGTTTCCGTCTGAGCTATCCAAGGTCGAGTGGGAATCAAGGTTGAAATAGAGAGTGTGACGATGGCGGGAGAGACCGTGACAGGGAATGGTGTGACCGTGGATTTAATTGGAAGGAACGAGATGGTGACAAGGAGAGATATATTCCTCTCATGAACATCAAAATCCAAAAGAGCAAAGGGATGACCCAGAGAACTTTTGCACTAAAGATATGCTTGCACGGATTCTCAATAAAGTGGAATGGTCGGACAAGGTACTTAAAAATATGAAAGAGGACGTCTCCACACTAAAATAGACAATTACCTCTCACTTGGTGTCCATTAAACAGCTGGAAACGCAAATGGGTCGAATCTCATCTAATTTGAACCCAAGGCCAAAAGGGGGTCTACCAAGTGATACCTTGGATAACCCAAAGAATGAACCTTGAAAGCGTATCCACGTCATGCCACGATGTTAAATAAGGCACTTCTTGGGAGGCAACCCAAGTGTTTAAGCTTTTCTCATTATTATTTGAATAACGAGTGTTGAATTTACAGGTTGAAATTTTGGGAAGAGGAGTGATGTTTGCGTAATCAAGACATTACTTCAAATGCAAGTGTCTACGATTGTACAATAGTAAAGTAACCCAACCAAGGGTTGGGGTCAAGTCCCAAGGGAGTGGGCATGAGAATTAATAGAGAAATAAAATTTAGTTCTAATTAGTCATAGCTGAAAACATTATCGAATATAAACATGATAAATCTAAAGGGTGACGCAATCGTCAATTATCAATGGGGGTTTGTGAACAAGTAAAGAGCAAAATCAACAAAAATAAAGAGAGATACAAATATGGAGATGGGATTCTTGGGATGTGATAGGAATACGGGTTGGACTAGACTATTGGGTACATGCTTTCGATAGTAAATCCGTTCAGTATTTATGACTAGGCTAGACTATAGTGGGGGTACATTCTCTCACGAGCAACTTACCCCGAATCAAATGGGTTCCTCTCGAACACCCACTTGCCGCATGAAGAACAACCTCCGCCTTAGCCCACTCACTCTCTCGAGCTGAGTGTATGGGAGAAGGACTAGGGTTCACTCTCTCGGCTAAACCTCATGTCGACCCACTCCCACCTGCCATTAATTTAGTAGTCGTAGTCTTACGACCTCTCTCTCGAGCAAGCCGAAAACACAAAGGTGAAATCGTATTTGTAACTACGATTTTATTAAGTTTCACCACAACTACTAAACGAAATCACATTTACACAACAAATAAACCATCAACAAGAAAGATCCAACAGATAATCTAACCCATATTCACAAAATCACACCCCAAGAATTGGGGGTTTAGCTAGATATGTAAAAAAGATAGAAATTTATACCAAAATGAGTTTGCATTCAAATGGGTATGAAGATTTAAGTCTCTAAACAAGTCAAAAGTGAAGAATCCACAAGACCCAAGTCCAAATTCTTGGAGTTTAAACCCTTTGAATCTTCAAGTTCTTCAAAACCCTCTCCAAACTTAGAGCTAACAATTCTATATAAAATAAATTCTAATATTCAAAATCTGATATTAAGCTACAACTCTCAACGAGTATTTATAGTTTTCAAAAATTTGTGTTGCAGCGGATCATTCGGCGTCGTTAGTCGAAATCACCGATCAACTCAATGATCCGCCCTTTGGTAGGTTTTATCATCATCTTGCTCTATCCTTCAGCATTATCGTGTTTAGATCATTGGGCGACATAGTACACCTTCGTGGAACTGCTCGACGATACGCCGACTTCTCCTTTTCACCGTGGATTTGATCCTTTCCTTCAAGACTCAGCACACTAGAGCAAAATGCGAGGATAAGACCTTTTTGGTGATTTGCCAAATGGGTTCAGCGATTCTCTGATCTTCATTTCTTTGTTCTTTCAGCTGCCTTTGTTCCTTTTTGCAAAATAGTGTCCATGCTTTCCCTCAAACTCCAAATACTTGAAACTTAATGGTTTTCATCAGATATTGAGATAAAATATGCATTTGAGGACACTAATTCTATCAAAACAAAGCCCTAAATGAGTCCAATTTGTGGACTCATCAAGGAGCAATTAGGCGAGCCGAGAAACTAGTCAGCATGCCCGATCTGGATCGTCATTTTGACCTTCTAGCTAGATAGAGGTTCTGTAATACTCAGCGAGAAAAAGTACAATTAGGCGCATTGCCGAATGGATCGGTGACATAAGTAACTTCGTCGATCAGCGCGCGAACTGAAATGTCACAAAGGAACTGAATCGTTTTTAAATTCAAAATCCTCCCTCATTTCATACTTTTTGACTTCTATACTTTCACAACCACATATTTTCGCACTTCTATACTAGTTTTTCTTGTTTTTCGTGTGGGATCTATTACTCAGAGAGGAATTTAGGATTCTTTGCTAGCCTAGCACTACAATCTTCTACTTCAGATGTTGGTTATCTGAACCCCATCATTGCGCTTAAATATTGGATATAGTGATTTATAGAATGTGTGTTGATAATGTCTGCCCGTATCTCATTTGATTTGATGTTAATTGGCCTTAAAATGTGAAATCCCGTATGTTTGCATGTTAAATATGTGGCTTGTGTTGAATATATTGTGGGTCTAGTGTGGGTGATGTCTGATTAACCTCGAATTGTGCCGATTGTTGGATTTTTCCAATGATAGAGCGGTTGACGTCATTCTTAAGGGCAAAAGATGTCAATTAGCCATTTTTTGTCAAATCAGGGGAAGTCTGAGTACACCATAGGCATGGGTAGTATGGGTCTGAGCCTAATTGCAAGGAATAGTGGTTAATTTTTTTTCGTGGGATGCGGGTTAGATTTTGAAGGTCGGGGTAAAAATTTGGCAGGTTGGACAATTCAGCGAGCTGGGTCGAGCTCGCCAAGTGGTTCGACAATTCGCCTAAAGACCCTTCAATCGCCTTTTTATTCTTCATTTTTGTGGTTTATGTTCTGTGACATTCAGTGATATGCCTGATCTCACCGAGTTCACTCGGCGAGCCACCAAATGCCCCTTATGATTGACCTTTTGTCCCTAAATTCTTAAATTATTCTGTAACTTTCGGTGAGCTACTTTTAGTTTGCCTAATGGTGTCGCAGATTTGCTGAAAGGCCCTGGATATCGCTGATCTGTGCTAGGTTTTAAAAAAATTCATTCTGGAACATTGGGCATGCCCGACTTGGCTCGTTGAATGAATTCGGTGACTCACCGATCGGTTCGTCGAGTCTTCCTGCACTATTTTATAACTTGGCAGATTTTCTTGAATTTCATCTAACGTATATGGTTTTGTTTTGCAAAAATGGCTAAGCCAAAAGTTGTTGGAAGAAATCAACTGCCCCGCAAGCAGGCCAGAGGAATTGTGATAAACGAGGAGGTTACACCCTCCCAGAAGGCACCAGTTAAACTTCCTCCAACATAGGGGAAAGGTAAAGGGAAGGGTCATGTATAACCCACACCAGTGGAGTGGAGCTCCTACAATAAGGGTAGAGGCTTGTGACCAGGGCAAGGGTGATTCTGCTGCTGTGACAACCTTGAAGGCCGATATTGTTAGGCTAAGGAAAGATGTGGACGAGATGAAGTCCACTGATTTATCGATGTTATTCGGCACAGTTGAGATCCCCGATATTCCAAGCACTGATGTTCCAGCCAGTTTTGAGGTTCCTCTGGCTACTACTACCAGAGATGATGTTATGGCTGAGGTTGAGGCTGAGTCTAAGGCTGAGACCGAAGAGGAGGAGCTTGGTTTTCATGACACAGCAGTATATGATGACTTGGAGGATCTTGAGGGAGATATGCTGCAGACTGTTGTTGAGGCATCACTGAGGGATACGTCGATGGTGGGCTCTAGTGGAGCCAAGGAAGTTGTTGCACCAGGCACTGATTCCCCAAATGATGGAGTCACAGATATGCAGAGTTCACCACCTGTTTAGCCTGATAGGGGGCTTTTCACTCTTTTTCAGTCCTTCTATTTTAGTTATTTCTTTGCATTTGAGGACAATTGCTAGTGTAGTTTGGTGGGGTAAGGTATTACTATATCTACCTCTTTTGGGCTGTTTTGTGGATATTTGTTATTTTGGTTTGTGAATGTTGGATCTTATCTTGTGTTGATATATATATATTGGTTTTTGATCAATAGAGTTGGTCCATTGTTTTTAATGTGAATGTTGGTTTTGACCCATTTTTAAAAAAATTGTCACCTTTTGAGGTGTTTGAATATGGTTGTTCTCTTACAATTTCGAGTGTCGGTTGTAATCAATACTGATGACTTGAATAGTTCTCTCAATTGAACGATATAAGTGTGCGACAACGAAGAGGCAAATTGAGTTACATAGGCCATACGTGAACTCCTAGCATCTCGTTGTTACTAACCGGTTGTTGAGTTGATCTCTTGTGATGATCGTTGCACGCTAGCTAAAAATTGTAGACTCTTGTTTGATGATTGTGTCGAATGCCATGTGTGGTGAGGTATTCTTGAACTATGCGCTTGATGATACCTAGAACTTGCCCCGTTAGTCTAATTGATTGATGTAAGCAAGTGATTGAAATGATCTTAGGCACAATTTGTGACGAGTGAACCGAAAATTGATATTATACCTCTTTGTGGCCACCTTGTGAGAGTGTGAACCTAGCTTGGAACCTTTTGAGCCTATCATTTTCTTTGGAAGAAACTTGAACTACTTTGACCTCTTTGTCCCATCACCTATAACCTTCATGAAGTATTGGTTCGTTTGAATAGTCAACTTAGGCCAAAAGTCTAAGTTAGAGGTGTGGTGAAAAAGAAGGAAAATCAAGGAATGTGAAAAATCCGCCTTTGAAGGATCATGTTGAAAAAAAGATGGAACCCCTCTATGTAAAAAAAAAAAAAAAAAAGAAAAGAAAAAGGTGAAAATGGAAAAAAGACTAAAAAATAGAAGAGTTTCTGAAATAAAGCTTGTGAAAGGAGCAAAATAAATGGGGTGTCCAATGAGTCATGCTTAAATGAACAATAGGGTGGATTCTGAACACCATAGAGTGTGAATGAGAAGGAGAAAAAGTGAAGTGCAGACCATACTTCCTAAAGGTAGAAGTCACTAAACTAAAATGATCATACCTTTACACTCAGCCCCATTACAAGCCTTAAAAGACCTTTGTGATCTTGAGTGAGCTGAAATTGAAAAATAAGGGCAAGCCTATGGGTAGAGTCGTGTGTGTGTTCATCTTTGGGAGTGTGAGAGTTGTATTTGGTTCCGAAATTATAAATTATTGATGAACTTTGTGTGAGCATGGAATCATTCTTAGTGTGAGGGAATTTGAATGCTTTTGTTGAGCTTGAACTTGCATTTGAAGCAAGCATTGTGAGATTGATTTATTTTTTTATGATGGTTAGTCACAGTTTGAAACTTAGAGTGCATAATTGAACATTGTATATGTAGTTTGATCCTCTTGTGTGCATTCGTGTTGAGTCTTGAGTAGCACTATTTGTAGACATCCTTATTGAACTGATTGATCTTGTGTTTTAGTTGAGGACAAGCAAAAATTTAAGTTGGGGGTGTTGATGAGTCTGGGATTTCGACTCATTTAGGGCTTGTTATTCATAGTTTTAGTGTCCTCAATGTTTATTTTGTGCTATAAACTGATGTTTTAATGCTAATTTGCATATATAAAGGCAAAAGAACAAGACAAGGACAATACCGGGCAAAAAGGGGTGAAAAGGATTAAAAAGGTTGAAGATAGTGAAAGCTGAGAATCGCCAAAGCCACTCGACGACTCACCAAGTGGCACTTCAGATTGCCTAAAGTTCCAGACTATCATCCCTGGTGCGAAGCCAACTTGGCGATAAATTTTGACTTTCGGTGAACCGCCGAATGGATCGGCGACACAAACTTGGATTGCCTAAAGTTACAGGGTCTGAAAGATGAAGATTCAAGGCAAACCTGTGATGGAATGGAGCCATTAACGCATAGCCGACTTGGTCGGCGATGATCGACTAACTCCGTCGTATGACCCCTGAAGGCCAAAATTTGAGAACGTATAAATTGAATTTCAAAAAGAAGAAAAGGGAATCCAATCATATCCTGAGTAATTTTCTCCATTGTTGAACTTGGAGCTTTCGTTTGAGACATTGTTTAACTTGGTTTAAGGAGTTTTCTAGTAGATTTTGAGTTGGGTTTTTTATATTAAGCATTTTGGATCATTGTAAAGACGTGGATTGCAATACCTAGATTATAGAGAACATAATTGGTATTGCTTTCTTACTTTTTATGAAGTGTGGCTAAGCTCCCATTCTTGGGGGTGTGATTATGTGATTAATTGTCTTAATTATCTTATGGTGTTAGTAATTATTAATTTAATTGTTGTTTTGAAGTGGGTTTGGTTGGTAATTGAGTTTTAACTTATGAATTGTAGTTGCAAATGCAGTTCAAGATTAGCATTTTATGCTTGCTCGAGAGAGAGAGGTTTTAGAATTAAGATTATTGATTGATGATTGTAGTGATTGGGTTGTTATGGGTTCAGCTCGAGAGAGTGAATCTTAATCCTAACCTACCTTCTAGCTCGAGAGAGTAGATGAATTGAGGTAATTGGTTGTTCATAGTATGTTGCTTGTTAAGGTTCGAGAGAACTCACTTTGATGCGTGGTAGTTGTTCAAGAGATGGATATCGTATCTAAAGCCTAGCCTACCCACTAAGATTTAGTAAACCTCAATAATTAATAATCAGTCGTATAGCGAAATTGGTAATTAATCGATCACATTCCCAAGTATCCCTTATCTACTTGATTACTCCCCTGTTTTTCTTAGTTTTTAAGTAACCTTAACCCCCCCCCCCATTTGGCACTTGTTGTCAACCCTTTGATTTACTTAAATGATCTCAATAATTTCTATTCCTACAATCAATTAGAACATGTCTTTCACTTCATAACTGTATTCTAACTTGTATCACTCCCTGTGGGATCGACCCCAACTCTTTGTTAGGTTTATATTAGATTGTGATAACCTACACCTAGTATTGGATGAGGTGTAGTTGAGTGTTATTACAGGGTTTTGAATAAGAATGACATGTTTACTAAATCCACTCTTGCTGAATGCCAACTTCTTGAGGGTGTAGACCAGGTTCATGATTCCTTTCCACGTGTTGTTGGACCAGTTACTAGCCTTCTTAATGAACTTCATGCTTCTAGGACTTGGAATGATGAACTCCAAGGTGAAATGAGACTCTTAGAACTAGGTTGACTAGGTCTCAGAGGGAAGTGACAAGGTTGAAGGACCAGTTGTTGCAGCAACAACTTGATAGTGATGCTCGTGTGGATCACTTATTACAGTTCTTGTCCATCTCTCACATCCCACAAAACCAGCCTTCTCTAGTTCCTAAATATCTCCTTTTGGCTTTTTTTCAGACAATTTCATATGATGTGTTGTTTTGCTTTTTGTTGGGTATTTTGTTGTAACTCCTCGAGCTTAACATCTAGTGCATCCTATTTTTCTTGATTTTTTTTCATCGCCTTGTTGTGCTCTAATGTTTCATGTTTGGATGGCTAATATCCTTGGATTGTGTTCATTGTGTGCTTGCCTGCCCTTGTGGTGCCCTTCTGGCTCTAAGTTAGTTATATTCTTGTACTAATGTACTCTTTAACTCTTCTTTTTGATATGTCAAAAGGGGGAAATCTTTTATGTGACATTGGTTGATTAAAACAGGTACACAATACAAGTAAAAGGTGTATATTTGTCGGCATCAAAAAGGGGAAAATTGATGGAGCATAAATGACTCAAATTGCTTTTGATAATGACAATGTGAACCAGGTTCACATAATATACATTGGGCTACATCAGAAAGGTGAGAAGAGTTCAGGCCTACAATACAAAAAGAGAAAACGTGTTTTCAAAATAAGCACTCTGAGTCAAAGAAGGAAAGCAGTAATAATAAAAGAGTCATGAGTAAATAAAGGAAAAAGCAGACAAGTTCAATAAGGAAAAAGATTAGTTGTATAGGAAAAACAAATTTCTTTCCTTATAGAAGTTGAAGACGGAAAATTAGAACTCTGTAAAAGGATCAAGCGGAAAAAAGAAGTCTTTCTCTTTGAAATTCGAAAAGTAATGAAAAGAGAGAGAAAAAGCAATACAAGCAAAGGCCGGAGTTCGAGAAGATCGAAGAGAAGAAAGAAAGAAATACTAGAGTTAGGATTTATTTCGAAGGGTTAGAACTACATTGATTCATCTTCGAACCAGTGTTGTAGAGAGAGTTAAAAGAGAGTTTGAGAGAATTGTAACAAGAAGTGGGTTTGACATATTGGGGGTAGAGTTAAGAGAGAGAGAGAGGTTGAGAGAATTGTAAACAAGAAGCTAGTTTGACTTCTTGTAGAGTAGAGTGTTCCGATTATAGTTAATCGAAAGAGTAGAAGTTTTAGAATTGAATTCATTAATTGACTAAGTTGTAATCTTGAATTAATATTAAACTTTAGTATGGTTTTTCCTTTCCTTGAGGTAGGAGGGTTTCCACGATAAATTTGTGTTATCGTCTAAAAAGTAGTTATTTCTGTAAAATACTCTAGATACTAAAAATGGATCATGCAATATTTTAAATGAATTGATGATATTACACAAATTAAGGATAGAATTATGTCTGGGTTCTCAATGGTTACAATTTTCAGAAAAGGAAAGAAATATATTCTACACATAAGGCAAAATATTTAAGCTAATATATAATAGATAAGAGCATTTTCATATCCATTGGTTGGCAAGAATGTCAGCGAGATCAACCACTCTCTGTGAGTAACCTCATTCATTGTCATACCAAACAATAACCTTAACCATGTCATCTTCCATGACCATGGTAAGTGAAACATCCACAGTTGATGAAACATAAGAGCACCTAAAGTCGACTGAAACAAGTGGCTCATCGCAGACAGAGAGAATGCCAGCAAGCTCCTTGTCAGCAGACTCCCTGAATGCAGCATTCACTTCCTTTACAAATGTATTCTTTGATACTTGAACGACAAGGTCCACAACCGATACATTGGGAGTGGGGACATGCAGGGCAATGCCATTGAGTTTACCCTTGACGCTGGGAGGGACAAGGGCCACAGCCTTAGCTGCACCAGTTGAGGTTGGCACAATGTTGAGAGCTGCAACTCTTGCACGTCTAAGGTCCTTGTGGCTTGCATCAAGCATCCTTTGGTCACCAGTGTAGGAGTGTGTAGGAGTGTGTAGTTGTCATGGCTCCTATGCCTATACAAAAAAAAATTGATTAGTTTTATGAATTCAACCTTTGCTATAGTAAGTCTCTCTCTCTCTCTCTTTGCTATATGTTACCAAATTTTTGGTCAAGGACTTTGACAAAAGGAGCAAGATAGTTGGTGGTGCAAGAAGCATTGTTGATGATGGGCTCATCAGGGCTGTAAAGGTCTGCATTGACACCGATGACATAGGTAGGAATATCACCCTTTCCGGGGGCAGTGATGAGGACTTTCTTAGCTCCAGCTTGGATATACTTGCCAGCACCCTCTCTATTGACAAAAACTTTGGTACCTTCAATGACCAGGTTAACACCAAGATCCCTAGGGAGATTGATGTTAGTGTTGAACATAATTATATATAAGAATAATTATGTTGGTGAAGGAAAGGACTTACTTCCAGGGGAGATTGATGGGGTTACGGTCGGAGACGACTTTGATGAGCTTTCCATCAACAGAGATGCCATCAGTACCAACAGGCTTAACATCAACATCGAAGATGCCGAGGGTAGAGTCGTACTTGAGGAAGTGAGAGGCTTGTTTGACACCGCTAGAGTCATTGATGGCAATGACATTAAGGGGAGAGTCCTTCCTGCCATTCTAGCACCTCAAGAAATTCCTTCCAATTCTTCCAAATCCATTGATGGCTACCTTCAATTTTGCCTCCACTACTCTACTATTATTCTTCTTTCCTCCACCAATCTACGAAACATTTTGGTATATGTTTAGTTTAAAAGCACATGAATATATTGAAATGAATGGAATTATAATTAAAAGGCTTAAGTCATTTGTGGCCCCTTAAAGTTGTCCGCATAATTCACTTAGACACCTTAACTAGCACTTGTACCTATTGAACACTCCTACCCTTCCGAATTTGAACCATTTGAACATTTTTTGACTAGGTGGCACATTGTTTGTGATTCACATCCTATAAGCGCGTGAAAGGTATTAAATTGGGCATTTTTTATGGAAAGAAGTATTCTTTCTTCTTCATCTTCTTTGTCATCATTTCCCCTACCACACCACCAGTTTGGTGCTGGTGCTGCCACTACACACCCTTCTTCTTCCTCTTTTTTTCTCTTGATACTTCAGTTCTTACACCTCCGTTGATTTTTTTATTGGCAGCACCACCATTGACACGACCTTTCCACCATTATCACCGTTATTTTCATCATGTTTAATTTGTAGAGGGATTTAGGTTTGGAGTTTGTCTCTTTGTTGTTAATGTAGTAATTTGGTAAATTGATGTCCAATTATGTGAATCTATTGGAGGATTTTTCTATTTATTATTTGCTTTTGCTCAAATTTTTATTGAAGTTTTTTGATTTGTGATGTTAATTGGACTTTTAAAATTGATGTATATTGGCAGAATTTAATGATGTTCTTCATCCAAAAAAGTTAATCGATTATGAAAAACAAAAGAAGTCCGAGATAATTTCATTTTTCCGACAATGACAATCGGGACTCATTAATTTTCCAGCAAATTTTTTCCATCTTTATCTACCTAAAACGAGATGAAAAATAAAGTTGTAGTTAAAAGTAGGCTGATGGAAAGGAAGATTTGTCGCGTTGGGGATAACACTATAAAGGGAGAGGGAAGATTGCCATGAATGGAGGTGGTACTGTAGAAGGAAAAGTGAGTTCTGAGCTTCAATAGATTGAAAGGGAAGTGGGGTGGTTTAATTTACCCCTTTTTTCATTTTATTTTTACTTTAAAATAATTTCTTTTTTCTTTACTTTATAATATAATTTTTAAATAATATTTTGGATTCAAAATGACAGATGTCACTATTTAATTAGTCAAATTAACATGTCATCGCGAGTGTATTTCACACATTTTCTACTTTTAGCTTATTCTCAAAAAAATGTTCAAATGGTTCAAATTCGGGATGATAAAGGTGTTCAATAAGTACTAGTCCTAGTTAAGGTGTGTAAGTGAATTATGCGAACAACTTTAAGGGGCCGCAGATGACTTAAGCCTAATTAAAACTTACAATAGAGGTTTGGAAAGCAACAAGAGAGAGCAAGTCATCGTTAATTTTCCTTCCGACTCCGAATGGAACGGCAGATGAGGTTCGAAGGCCAGTGAACTCTGAGAATGATCCTTTATTGTTGCTGAAGTGGACAGTAGAATTGGCTACTGATAGAGCAGCCGAAGCCATTGATTTTTGTGTGTTTGTGTGTGTATTCACAACCCCTCTCACTATATTTAGTGAAGATAGGATGGAGTGGATGAGATTATGAATCATACATAGCCTCTCACTCATTCTATGGCTCTCCTTTACTTTCCTACTTATTATTTCCATTAAAATAGACACATACATATTTGTTCTACTATAGGTGTAAATCAACTTTTTATAATATAATATATTATTAAAAGTGGGAACATCCTAACCTCAAAGTTGGATTACCGTTTTGCCCCTACATTAAATTGAAGTATTAAAAATATTTAATTAATTAAATATCAATAATAGATAAATGTCTTATACTCTTCACCATCATCAGAAAATGTTGCTTAGCAACAATCGGGTAAAGTTTCACTGCATCAAGCTCTAAAGTTGAATATTTTGTACCAACTCGGCTAAATCAAAGACTGTCATAAATTGTATCTTGAGTCTTAAAAATTGGGTCCCTTAGCCCCTAAATTGGTGCACAAGCAAAAGAATAATAAAAAGGGGGTCTCTGGCTTATTAAGAAGCATATTAACAACACACTAGGCTAAAAATCAAAGTTTAGGGGGTGCATGGGTTGAAAATGCAAATCTAGGTTTAAATCATAAGTTTGTAAGTCTAATGATAAAGGGTGTGAAGTAGCCAAAGAGAATACAATGTGATCTCCCTCCTAAAAGAATAAAAAAAATGTGTTTGTACATGTGAGAGGATGGAGCACTTGGTACGCAAAGGAGAAGAAACTAGGAGAGTAATGGTGAAATGAAGAAATTAGGGTGGTGAAAAGCTTAAGTAATAGATGATTATGTCTAAAGAAATCAATTCTTTTGTTTTCAATCCTTCATTACCCATATCCACAAGTCCTAGTATCAATATAATCATGTTAAATATACCTTTTAAACTTCAACTTTATTTTCTTTATTACTATTCTCAAGTCAAACCTTGTTATAGTGTCAATGTTTTTTTTAAAATATCTGTGTCAATTATACTCCAGGGTTATTATATATACATACATATTGACATGACGATTAGATTGCATTTAGCTATTATAAAAAAAAAATACCGCTATAATGAATGTTATTATTATAGAGAGGTAAATTATAAATGAAAAAAATAACAATTTTGGAGAGAATCAAGTCATATTATATAGTGAAATGTTGGTTTTGTTGAAAATAATATTGTTATAGTGAAATTTTATTATAACAAATGATTGTTATGGTGAGATCGATTGTACTATATATTCCCTTTGGTTCAACTTATATAACATTATGGGTGTGTTTGGTATGAAGGAAAATGTTTTCCATGGAAAATGTTTTCCTAGAAAATGTTTTCTTGGAAAACAAGTGGATTTCTAACTTATTTTCTCATGTTTGGTTGGTGAGTAGAAAATATTTTCTGAAAAATATTTTCTAATATTTGGTTGGTGAATGAAACATATTTTTCAGAAAATATCTTTTATTTTTGGCTTGAGACTAAAAAATACTCTTGGAAAATAATTTATGATCCGAAAATCAACCTCCATAATTGATCTAGGACCCCACCCCGACACCCAAACTAGGACAAGACCCTGATAACCATTCCACAATCCGATCCTGAGATTTTACCTAGGACATGACCCAGGAGTTGGCGTGTACCAGTGGAGTTGGCGTTAAAGATGAAAAAAAAATTAATTTGAATTATTTCCTAAAAATAGTTTTTCTTAAAAAAAAATTTGAAGGGAATGGCCTGGGGGGGAGGGGGGGTAAGAGTAGGGATAGGGGTGGGGTGGCATAAAAAATGAAATTTTTTAAAATTTGAAATATTTTCTAAAATTATTTTTTTTTAAGTATTTGACAGGGGTGGCCTTGTTTGCAGGGAGGGTGGTGGGGGGATTGGCGTAAAAAACTAAATTTGAAATATTTTTCTAAAGCAATTTTTTTTGGGCGGGTAGGGAATAGGGTTGGTAGTGGTTGGGTGAGGTAAAAAAAAACCTTAAAATTTGAAATATTTTCAAAAATATTTTTAAATTTTTTTATTTATTTTTTTGTTTGGGGGGGGGGGGTAGTTTGGGGGATGGATAAAAATATATTTGAAATTTGAAAAATATGAAAAAAAAAATATAAAAAAATTGAATGGAGAGAGTCGGGTACGGAGTATGGGTAGGGTAAGAAAAAGAATTAAAGGATAAAGTAGAGTTTTGGAAATGTTTTTCTCAATTTTGGAAGGGAAGTCATTTTCCTTAAATTTGAGAAAATGAGTTAATTTGAAAAACATTTTAAGCCAACCAAACATGGAAAAATTGGAAAACATCTCCATACCAAACACACCCTGTGTCCTTATTGGTTTGACTATAAAATTAAAATTAAATTCTATTGAAAATTATTTAACTTTATACTTAATATTTTAATTTTAGTCAAGAGATTTTTAAATCACACAAACATTATGACGGTCTTAAAAATAAAATCCCAAAATGTTTATAATCGTACAAATATTATACTAATATTTTCAAGACCGAGAGTCATATAACTGATGTAATTGCTCGGATAGTAATTATCAAGCATAGTAAATACATAGTCTGGTAATTACACTGATCTATTTGTTTGTCACAATGTAGTTACAATGTAATTATAAATGTGCTATTTGGCTACACAATTGCAATCACAATGTTATGTTAATTTTAAGAAATAAAAGTTATTAATCTAAAATTAAAAGATTTTATTTGATAAATAAGAGGCTACATAAATTATATTGAATTATACATTTAAGATATGTATTATCTTTTGAAAATATATTAATCAACAAACATATGTTCTTAACTTATATTATAAAAAAAAATGATTTATGTTTTTCAAATTAGTATATATTAATTAAATTACTAATAAAAACTAAAAGTACAAGATTTCTATGAACATCATAAGATACATGTTTACAAAAAAATTAATACTATAAATATAATGTCATAAATTATGAAAAATATTTGTTAAAAATAATTTATCAAGTCTAACTAAAAAATAAATAGCTTGCAATATGAAATCTCAAATCAATACTACTAAAAACAAATGAAATTGAAAATATAATATAAGTTTCACATTCGGAAAGAAATTTAATGTAATACTCTAATGTCAAATTTCAATATAGCGTACATAAATGTGATTTAAAATAAAAGAAAAACGTAAATCTATAGCCTTATTTAACAATAAATTTTTCTTCAATTTTAAAATTAGTATACTTACAAAATTATGCTAATGAAAAATAAACACATGATTAATAAATAAAATAGATAATTAGAAAAACCACATGGAATCAAAAGAAGAAAATGTTGAGAATGAGAAGGAAATGAAATATTAATAATATAAAATAAAAATTATATTTATAGAATAATAAAAATAAAAAAGAATTTAAAATAATAAAAGTAAAAATAAATTAAAATCAAAAAATAAAATAGAAATAAAACGAAAAATTAAAAATTAATAAGCTTTTTCATGTAATTACCAGCAATTCACAACCCTCCCTGATAATTGGACGGTGTAATTACCTCCTACTAATTACACCTAATTACCTGGTGACCAAGTAATTACATGATCAACCAAACATGTCAAACAGTGTAATTACACCCAATTAAACCAAATCAAATTACCAGATTGACTTTTCAAACAGGTACTTAGTTAAATTACGTGACTAAATAAAACAAAAGGAATAATCTATTTTGATTTGCCTCTTCCCTATATTTAATACTTCAAATGTGTCATATTAGTTGATCATTTTTCTTTTAACACTCATATTAAAAAATTATAAATAAGAAAATAATTTTACTAGTTCGTCTCTTTAACAACATCTTAGGAAATTTACAAACAAATGTGAACACTTTCAAAAAGAATTAATTGTAAAGGCTACATAGTAAAAATTTTAATTAATGTTTTCTTGATTTAGTAAGGTGGACAACTAATATGGAATAACTATTTTTAGTAAGATCAATAACTAATACGGGACGGAAGAACTAGGAAGTACTGTAACTTTGTTTTCTGCTTTAATCACATAATATTCAAAGTTAACTACTTGAATTGATTCAAATTCAACATAATCATATTATATTATTAAGGGAAAAAGGACGAATTTACCCCCGAACTTTGATAAATGGTACGTCTATGCCCTCCGTTATACTTTGCATCCACATAAGCCCCTGCCGTCCAATTTTCGGTACACACATGCCCCTCTCACTAACGGACCCCTCGTTTTGTACACGTGTTTTAATCCTAATCAACTACCCGTTTGACCATTCTTTTAACCCATAAACCCACAACCCGCCCCATAAACCCAATAACCCACCCGATTCCCTCTAAAATATCTAAGTTAATTAAACATTCCAAATGAAGAGTCAGTGAAGG
>NW_006238989.1:472519-493403 GCF_000226075.1 Solanum tuberosum | reverse complement strand
GGTGGAGGGGTGGTATAGAGCTCTATGAATTTGGAAGGATTAGGGTTTGGATGTGATCTGTTGTTGTTTGTGGGTTTGTGTAAATGCTCGTGGGAGGGGATCTAGGGTTTCTCTCGAGCTTGGTGGTGGCAGCGTTCATGGCGGTTTTTGGACCAGTGTCAGGTTTTATGGTTAGACGGAAATGGAGGCGTTCGGTGGCGAGGAGGGATGAGATCAAGAGGTTGTTGGTTTTGGCTTCAGAGGAGGCAGCCAGGGTTGAGCTACAAGCCGCTGAGGAATATGGGTATGATTATGGGTATAGGTGTGAGTCGCTGAAGGAGGAGTATGAGGTGTTTGTTGAAACACCGGCATCATCAGCACCACCACCAACAATTTCAACATCATATTCTGGGTCTTTTAATTAGGATTCCTTTTAGAGGAAATTGGGTGGGTATTGGGTTATGGGGCGGATAGTTGGGTTATGGGTTAAAAAAAAGGGTCAAACGGGTAGTTCAATAGGATTAAGACACGTGTAAGAAATGAGGGGGCCGTTAGTGAGAGGGGTATGTGTGTACCTATAATTGGACGGCAGGGGCTTATGTGGACGGAAAGTATAACGGAGGGCATAGACGTACCATTTATTAAAGTTCGGGGGTAAATCCGTCCCTTCTCCCTATTATAAATATTCCTTTAAGCTCCTGCATTTTTTGAATTTAATTAAACTTCAATGGCAAGTCTTGAGAACAATTCTATAAGGGTTCATCGAATTTATAATTTATAATAATATTTAATTAAATAAGATACGCAAAATTTTCGGGCAAGGTTCCTCCAATGTTCCTAAGTTTAACCAAGAGAGGGTGTGTAACCCTAAGCCTCAAGGAGAAGGTAATGGGTCTTTTATTGCCAAATTGTGCTAGGTGTGGAAGAAAGCATGCGGGTGAATGTCTAGCGGATTCCAATGCTTGTTTTGATTGTGGTAAGATGGACCACAAGACAAGACATTGTCCTTTAATTGCTAAGAATAGGGGAGATAGTCTTCGTAGGGCTCAACCCTATCATTCATCTGGTCCAAGTGGTTCGGGTACTAGTGGTCCCAAGCAAAATAGATTCTATGCACTTCAGACTCGTGGTGAACAAGAGGGTTCTCCCGTTGTGGTTACCGGTATATTTAAAGTCTTTCATGATTATGCTTTACTTCATCCCAATGCTACCTTGTCTTTTGTACGCCATTTGTGACTATGAGGTTTAATGTGCTTACATCAATGTTGTTAGATCCTTTTTCTGTCTCTACTCCTGTGGGTGATTCTGTGTTGGCTGAGAGGGTCTATAGAAGTGTCCCGTCTCCTTATCCCATAGAGTTACTCTTGTAGATTTGGTAGAGCTTGATATGCTAGATTTTGATGCTATCCTTGGTATGGATTGGATGCATTGTTGTTATACTTCTATTGATTGTAGAACCCGTGTAGTCAGATTTTAGTTCTCGAATGAGGCTATCCTAGAGTGGAAGGGAGGAATTCTATGCCTAAGAGTCAGTTTAACTCGTGTCTTAAAGCTAGGAAGATGATTTCTAAAGGTTGCATGTACCATCTAGTTAGGATGAGGGAAATAGATTTCAATGTCGACCAACTCCAAGGAGTGAGTTACCTTTCCAAGATTGACCTTAGGTCGGATTATAATTGAGGGTGAAGGATGATTATATCTGAAAATGGCTTTTAGAACACAGTATGGTCACTATGAGTTTTTGGTGATGTCGTGTGGTTTGACTGATGCTCCGGCGGCATGTATGGATTTGATGAATAGGGTGTTTAGATAATACCTTGATATATTCGGTTAGTAGACTCTACCAAGGATGGTGTTATGGTTCATAATAGTTTAGAATCGTCTTTTTGTGACTGATGTGAAAGCTAAGCAATGTATTAATCCGGCCTTAGTAAAAATTGAAAGAAGTGGTACTTAGAAAGTCTGTTGAGGCTTTCTCCCAAAGGGGAGATGTTATACTTAGATATCAAGATCGTTTGTATGTTCCTAATGTTGATGACTTGAGGGAACATATATTGTCAGAAACCGAGAGATTTATCCCAAGACATTAGTATTCCTACTTAGAAGTGGAAAGAATTGAATATGGACTTCATAGTTGGTTTGCCTCGCACTCGGCGACAATATGACTCGATTGGGTTTACTTGAAAATCTCACCCATGAAGGATGTAATGAGGTTTGGTAAGAAAGGAAAGCTTAGTCCCCGTTATGTATGCCCATATCTGATTTTGAGACGTATTGGGAAGGTTGCTTATCGGTGCATCCGATTTTCCATGCTCTATGTTGAAAAAGTGTGTTGGAGATCCGACATCTATTCCCTTAGAAGGTTTGGGAGTTGATGAAAATCTTTCTTATGAGGAAGTTTCGATTGAGATTTTAGACCGGCAAGTCAAGAAGTTGAGAAATAAGGAAGTTGCTTCCTTGAAAGTGTTGTGGAGGAATCAATTAGTTGAGGGTGATACTTGGGAGGCCGATATGATGTCCCAATATCCTCATATTTTTCCTTCTACTCCTACTCTAGTTTGAGGTAACGAGTTCCTCATGATTTACGTTAGATGATTTCCATATTATGCATGTTCATGAAAAACTTATGTTTTGAAAAGAAAATGAGTTTATATGATTGATTTTCCTCATGTTGTTGAGTATGAGTTGCCTATAGGCTTCATGAGATGAATTGTTGAACATGCTTTAAATCGAAGTTGATATGTCCTCCTTGAATATATGTTTTTGAGTATGAATTTCATATAGGCTTCATGAGATTGTGTTGAGCAAGCTTTTAGCTTGGAGATGGTAGTTCTTCCTTGAATATGAGTAATCTAGAATTTTCATGCATATTGGGTTGCTAGGTCACACAGTACGACCCTATACACATATGAAGAATAGTTTGGATCTTAGCTTAGAAATTTTTGAGGTGTTACAGGTTCAACATATTTACAAATCAATAGCCAGTAAGTCGAATCAATAAACTTCAAAAAGAACAAAACCGACCGTCACACAACCCTAATTGTACCCCATATCTAAACTTGTAACAATTACCCAATATAAAAGGCAGCCCAATGCATAGGGCATCTTGCATTAGCTCGGTCCAAGAAAAGGACCGAACTCCAAAAAGTGCAATGTAGACAGCCTAACCTAATGCAAGCATTAATGGTTGCTTCCACGACTAAAACTTGTAACTTGTGGGTCACATGGAGACAACTACTTTACTATTACTCCCAAAGTCCCTTTAAATTACCCAGTATCACTTTCAGATTTTATTTGAACGTCAGTTTCTGCTTTAATAATCTGAGTCTAATTGTTCTTAGCAAAACCATCAATTTCCATTTCCATACAGTAAGACATTTGTAACCTTGCCTTTGCTGCTAAAAAATGAGTGTTTAACACAAATATGATTTGAAAATCATAAACAACGATTAACTTTACAGAAATGCTGTATTTCAAATTACATACTACTACGAGTCTCACTTTAATACTAACATACCCTTTCACTTCTATACAAACTTGCTCACTGCACAACACCTGCCTTGGTATGTAAAGCAAAAACTTTAATCCAACTCAATAAGGGAATTTAATTTAGTTCAACCTTGTGCTATTCCTCCTTCCCCACCATTTCTTTTTCATTTTGTCACTGCCTCCTTCATCACTCCCCAGTTTATTCAGAATCACCTTTGTTTCTCTCAATCTTGATCCGTAATCTTTCTTCCAAGCTTCAAACATCTGCTTCAACCTCCTTAGCTCACGATCTGGACTCAAGTTAGCCTCAACTTGACCTGATTTTACTTCCACCAAGAACTTAGCATCGTCACCAAACACTTGACTCCTCTGCTCAAACTCCTCCGCTAATCGACTTATGACACTAAGACCTGCGCTCATTGGTCGTACTCCATTGCTCTCTCGGGCCCTCTGGTTACTTCCTGTCTCCCAGCTAGACTCTTTCTCATCAGTTGGATTGACAGATGCATCAGAGTTCCTCCTGGAATCATCAAGGGCTAAGCTCCTTTTTGCAATGGAAAGACTTGACTGCAGCGATCTCATTTGTTTCTGCCATATTTCTTCCATGGATTTCATTTTCAACTCATACTCTGACCAACGATTCTCATACTGCTGTAGTCTCTGGTGAAGTATGTCATTCTCCTCTTCTTTTTCTCGTAGAGCAGCTTCAGCTCTAAGGACTCGACGTTGTAACTCTGCCAGGAAAGAAGACTTTACCAGCACCTCTTCTGACTCATTACCCTATAAAGAGCTAACTGGGATAAGAAACCAAACAGAAGAGAATGGGCCCACTGCTAATTAAGATGAATGGTGTGCTTGGTCAATAACGTTAACTAACAAACTTGAAAAGCAATGAGTGCACAGTAAAGAGACGTCACAAAAAGTTGTCATTCCCAATTTAATGCCACCCATGATTACCTTTCTGCCTCCAAATTGTAACAGTCCAATGTCTCCTGAGCATCTTCTGACTAACCAGCCACGAATCACTGGAAAAGAAATTCCAGGAGGTTAAAAACTATAACAGTAAGTATAAAAACCATGTCAAATCTATTGTATGAGCAAGTCATAATATTGTTAAAAACATAGGGTAAATATATTACATTAACAAATAAGAGGAGTCTAATTCTACAAACCCAAAATGTACAGCTATTTGTGCAAAACTATCTTACAGCCAATATCTGTTGTTTATCAGATCATGCAAACTAAAAACAAGTTACTCATGTCTGAAAAATACAATAAGAAATAAGTCTATAATTCTACAAGCCCACAATGTACAGCTACTCGTGCAAAACTATCTTACAGCCAATATCTGTTGTTTATCAGATCATGCAAACTAAAAACAAGTTACTCATGTGGAGCTTTAGCAATTACCAGATTGTATCACAATTGATGCATCATGAACATTTTCGTAAGTCTTCCTTTTGGTCCTGCCTCTTATTTGCTTTTGTATACACACAGCTGCTTTGTGTTTCTGTAGTAAGATTGCATATTCTTTTCTAGCTTTCTCACCGCGTACAACTGTACAGAGAAAGCATGCAGGAACAGAGTCACAAACCCTACAATAAGCCAATAACAGAAAAGCAAAAATTTCGAAGTTCAATCAAACCGACATGACTGAAGTGTAGCAATTCCTCTTCGAAAATGTTTGAGATCTCGGCGAGCTTGGTGACCTCTAAAACAACTTTGAACACGTAAGATGCCATGGAGAGTGCGATTTCTTGTATCTTCAAGAACTCCAATCTGAAAAGAGGTAATAAGAGAATAACTCATTTTGAATTAGTATATGGAACAAATGAATGTATACTTTTTAGTTTGGAGAAATAATTATTTTAACATGATCTTAAGTCATTTCTATCGGACAGATTCTCAAATGGCATGGTCTATAGTGGACATCTCAATAAATGACATGGATGGTTGGGAGCAATATTTCTTCATTTTTTCTTTTCTTCCTCCAATAAGTACAACAACAATAACATACCCACTGATATCCCACTAAGTGGAGTTTGAGGAGGGTAGAGTGTACGCAGACATTACCACTACCTCGTGGGGTTAGAGAGGCTGTTTCAAAAAGACCCTCGCTCAAGTGCATCAAAACCAAGTACAAGAAGAAGAAAACAATGAAGAACACATAGCAATTAATAAGAAAAGCAGTGTAAAGTCTGCATCAAAGAAACAGTAACAACAGCAAAATAGTGTGATAATCGAAACACAATAAACAACTCTACCTCCAATAAGTAAAGTTGGAAAATAAAAGTTAGGATGGCAAAGTTTATGATAGAATGGGAAACAAAATTTCAAAAAGCTTGCTTTAGGCAATTGTGCCGCAGATCACATAATTTAGATTACTTGTTTCAACCATCTTTCTCGGGAATCCAATTTAGGAAGGGAAGACAGAAACTTGACTGACACAAGTACCGAATATATAGCATATATATGCATCAGCAGTTTCTCACTGAAACCCAAATGGACAGCAAACACAATTTTGCATAATTTAATTTATGTTTACGTTCATATAGATCTAACAAATACTGTAAGAAAAGAAAGTATCACACTGGCACATGTGTAAGTGAACACGAATGAGAACATCAGATGCACTTGGCCTTAAGCTAGTTCTGTTCCACCCTTCAATCACCTTTCATAGCAAGAAAGAAAGACATTGGACACCAGCAATCTACAAAATGTGATCTTGATATAATTCTTTCTTTTTTTTGAGAAGGTAACAACTTGTATTCTATTCCAAAACAAAAAATCAGAACCTGCCACAATAAATTACAGGTTCTTAATTACAATTGTGGAGAGTAGCAAGAAGATCTTCAATCCTATAGCAAAATTTACAAGGAACCTAAAACATCTGTAACTAGATCTTCCGTGTACTCCTGTTTACACCAAAAAAGAAACAAAACTAAGCAGTTCATCGTAATCTTCTGGATGGAATTACTCTTGTTTTGGAAGCATTTGAGATTTCTTTCTTTCCACACAGACCACCAAATACAAGTCGGAATCATTTTCCATCTCTATTTATGCCGAGTAAAGCTTGCATAACTGCTCCATATCTTCAGAGTCTGGGTAGCTTTCATATGCATAACCCATTTCATGCCCTTCAGATTGATAAAAACATTCCACAAAATGTTGGTTATTCTACAGTGAAGGAAGAGATGGTAGACAGTCTCTACTTCTTCTTCACCACATAGGACACACCTAGGACTCAGTTGCATATTTCTTTTCATAAGATTTTCTGGGTCAAAACCGCCTGCTTAGTAAAAAGCCAAGTAAAACAAGACACTCTGTAGGGGATTTTAGTTTTCCATATCAGCTTCCATGGCCACCCATTCCCCCGACTGTTACAAGGATTAAGCTTCTTGTAAGCTCTTCTGACACTGAATTTGTCTTGATTGTGATCCCGCATCCCAGACTACCATGTGCATCAGTAATTCCTTTGAACCGTTCCAAGACCTTGTAAAACTCCACCAATCTTTGGATCTCCTAGTCATTTAGAGGTCTTCCAAAACTCAGATTTCACCCTTGCTTTGACCACATCTCTGCCATGCCACAGTGGCCCTTTGCTGCTAGTTTAGGGTGAAAATATTCGGAAAAAAGGTTTTGAAAGATCCTTGTTCTAGCCATCTATCTTCCCAAAAAGAGGCTTTCCTACCATTACCCAATTTAATATTGCAATTTCCTCGGAGCTTTGGCCAATGGTTTCTGATGGCTCTCCAAAGGCTTGATCCGTAAGTGCTAGTGACCATTTTAGTTATCCAGAGATCCTCCATTTCATATTTGGACTGTATTACATCTTTCCACAGAGCTTGCTCACTGGAAGCAAATCTCCATAGCCACTTCATCATAAGGCACTGGTTTTGGATTTTAAATTACTTATCCCCATCTCCCCTGCCTGTTTGCTCTCAATTAGAGTATCCCACCTAACCAAGTGGAATTTCTTGGTTTTACTATTTCCTTCCCACAGGTGGTTCCTCCTCAAAGCATCAAGTCTGTCAATAACACCATCAGGAATAGGGAAAAGCGACATCATACAGGTAGGCATATTGATGAGTGTTAATCTTCCTCCTAAAGAAAGGTACTGGCTCTTCCAATTCATCAACCTTTTTTCACATTTTTTCAATCACCCCATTCCAGATGCCTATAGATTTTCTTTTGGCTCCCAAGGGCATCCCAAGTATGTAGTTGGTAGATCTTATGTCCTTCTGCCCAAAATCCTAGCCTGAGAGGGTAAATCAGGGACTTCATTTACTGGATACAAGAAACTCTTGTTCCAATTAATGTGAATCCCAGAGATAGCTTCAAAAAGAACAAAGATTACCCTTAAAATCTTGAGTTGGTTCCTGTTTGCATCAGAAGACAAGAGTGTCATCTGCATATTGTGAGTGAGTAATCTCCAGATCAGCCCCAACTCTACTGGATATCCTAAAACCTCTCAGCCACAACTTTTCTTGAGCGATTTTCAACATATCATTTAGCCCCTCCATAGCGATAATAAAAAGAAAGGGAGATAATGGGTCTCCTTGTCTTAAACCTCTCTGTGAAGAGAAGAAACCTATAGGAGAGCCATTTATTAGCACTGAGAATTTCACGGTGCTGATGCACAACTTCATCCATCTAAACAATCTACCTCCAAAACACCTTTAAGAAAGAGTCTCCAACAGGAACTTCCAATTGAGGTGGTCATAAGTTTTTTGAATGTCCAGGTTACATAGCTTACATAGGATGTCTGGGACACTGCTTCTAGTTCTAGCATCAACACACTCATTAGTCATAAGAATGGCATCCATTATTTGTCTCCCTTTTATGAAGGCCAATTGTTGGTGGTCCACCAGTTTGTGCATAACCATTTTGATTCTCTCGGTGAGTATTTTGGAGATGATTTTGGAATTAAAACCACGTAGGTAGAATTGAAGCTTTTCTCAAAGACACATCTCTCATGAACGTTCTTGACTGTAGCAATCACATCTTTTCCAATAACCTCCCAACAACGGGTATAGAAGGCCATGGTAAAACCATCAGGACTAGGAGCTTTGTCACTAGCACAACGTTTGACAGTTCCCATATCTCGTGGTCCTCAAATTCCTTCTGAAGCATGAAATTATCTTCAGCATTAATTTTGTGATCCATCCTGCACCCACCTGAAGGTCTCCAAGTTTCTGTTTCAGAATATAAGTTCTGATAGAAAACTACAATTTCCTTGTTTATGTCTTTTGGATCTTTAATTGTTCTAAATACTTTTTTCTCCCTTTCTCTACAGATGTAAATTGTAATACAAATTGTACAACTCCCAAGTAAAATATTCGTACAATTCCATGCAAAACAAAATTTTAAATGAAAAAAAAACGAAGTAATGGACTAAATGTCTTGGGGAAGTCTAGAGGAGAGAACAAGGTAGTTGCAAAAGGGTGTATGAGCCTCAATTGTACGATACAGGATACTCATAGGTAATGACACGTGCCGGCAGTAGCATTAAATAAAGACTCACGGTCACGGATGATAGATCTACATAGATTGACCATATTGACAATTAAAAACCCAACAGAAGTGCACACAGGGAAGGGAGGAGAGGCAAGAAAAATAGGAGCAAAAGAGATAATTCATAATAGTATCCCTCACCTGTCCAGTTCGGAAAAACAACTTTGTGAAACCAACTTGGTACATATCGGGCAGAATATTGAACTGATGCAATATTGCAACCGAGACACTGAGAGGATCTTGTGATGCAACATGGTCTAATAAAAGGAATCCATACCTGATATAGAATTCCATTGATGAGAGTTAGAACTCAAGCATACCGAGAAATAAACATAAAATTTAAAGTATTAGTGATAATACTCCATCCTACCTTCTAGCAAACTTCTGATGGGACATTCTGGTAGGAAACCCAGATCTTGATATCCGGACTACCTCTAAGACACCACAACATCGTAACTGCTGCAATACAAGTCCTTGCTCATACTTTCCAGGAGACTGAAAATTGTTGGGCTTGATACAACGTATGAAATGTGGAGTCGTGTTCTCTAGTCGTTGCATTAGTTGGAACAATTGTCCCTACCAGCAAAAAGAATCAAAATGGCAAACATAAGTTGAATCCCACTAGTTCATGAACACCCTTCCCCCAACACAGAATTAACTCCTTCATGTATCCCCCAAATCTAGGTAAATTGCTACAGTCAAACAGTAATAATTTTGTCATATAATAACTCCTTTAAACCACCAGTCCTCCAACAAGTTCATCTGGATTATATGATTGTTGAATATAATTCAATAAATCAACCAAATTTAATTTCTGTTAACCTGGATACCCAACAGTAACTATAAAACAAGCTTAGCAAAATCTTTACTACATTTGACCTGTGGTTTTACTTGAATAAATAGTTAGGAACGAACCTGAGAGGGTAGATACAGCAATAATACATTGCATTGGTGATAATTTTACACTCACTTTTTTTTCTCTTTTCCTTCCTGTAGTTTCTGCTTAAATTTATCATATGGTGGCCCCTAAAGGTGTTGTCTATGCAAGACATAAGCAGGAAGCAAGTCAGTTACTTCCCAGCTTCATTTGACACAATTTTGACTAATTAGTTTGGGGAAACCAAACTTGCTGTTATTATCACAATCTCGCCTAGGAAACCCTATGAAGTTCTTTTTCTTTCTGAAGTCCCAATGTATAAGATTCCTCAACCAACGCATTCCACTTCATGTGTTAGATAGTTCCATTGAGTCTCTGCATCTATCCTTTTCTTTTGTCTGAACCTTGTTTTATTCGGAAACAAGATTTGGCTCAGGAATGCCATTTTTGTTAATTCCAGTGTTTCTCTAAAATTGAAAGCAATAACTTAGTACGTTTCCATACCAAAGCTCAATCTTTTTGTTTTGACAAAAGCATTTGGACCATATCAGCACGTTATCAGATTTCAAATTATCTGACTTCTGTTTTTTCTTTTTTCTTTAGTTAAGAGAACAGAAGAAATATAAGAAAAAAGGAGATCCTTGTAGATATGTAAAAATACCTTGAATTTTGTGGAAACACTTAATTTCTGGGAGTCTGCTCCACCAGATTTGTACAATGGGCCAACAACAGGCTTCTCAGATTGAGAAAGCATATTTGATGCAAATGTTTGAGGAAGGTGGTACTTGCAAGAAGATAGAAGCTGAATTGAGTTGGAGTGCAGTAAATCACGATTCTTCTCAAGAAATCCAGTTGTATCATATGTTACCTGGTAACAAAGAACTATTACATTTCCCGGAAGAAATAAGTAAAACATAAACAAGTCATTCACATCACTGCATTAGATAGCCTGAAATTATTTGGGGGGCGGTGATGTTAGCAAGTGAAATGGAACAAAACAAGTAGGTCATAAACAACCATACCTCCCCTGCATAATGGCTTACTGTAAAAGCCTTGTCTCGTTCCCCTCTGAAACAAAGATTAGAATTTAGATGCTGCTTGAGTTTATTGGCAAATGACATGTCAGTGCCATTAGGAAAGGTGGACTCCTCGTCTAACAGAGATAACAAACCCAGCGGTTTCTGCATAAAAGAGAAGTTTCAATATGCTGAAGTTCAGCTGAACCAGATATATATTCAAGAAACACTAGACATGGAAGGCCTCCGTTGTGGCAACTTAGTTCAGATCAGCATAGAAATTTCACTTCATATTTCAGGCTTAAGTAATACCAAGAACAAAACTTAGGGAATAACATGATTTAACGAACGTGACAACATAAAATGTTTTATGAGAACTCCTAAAAATCGCTAAAGAAAAAGTAAAAGAAAACAATTTAAATGGCTAAGAACACTTAGACTTATTTAAGAGACTGCACACACGAACCTTCTCAAACAGATTTAGACAATCTTGGTTGTCATCAAAATCAACTTTAGTCCAATCAATGCCATCTTGAATATACTCCTGGAAAGAAAGTCAGCTGTTAATGAATAGTAAAATATGGCTATATACAAATAAAACAAACTAAAGCTCCTGGAAACTGACTAAACAACAGCCATGCATGTCATAGTAGAAGTGCTGCCCCCTAATTCTGCTTGGTGGATTAGCAAACAGTATTTATGTTTAACACCAAAATATCCTTATTCCACCATAAGCTTTGAGACTCCTTAGGCTAACAACTATTGTATTGGAAATCAGTATTGTCGATATATATGATCAACATGCTAAATAAGCGTTAACTAGGTAGAAGCAAATATAAAAGATCAACCTGAGGCAGGTAGAATCAAATTAAACAAAACCCCTTGAAGTCAGTATGTTGGTGTCACAATTATTCTTTTATTTAATTATTACTTTGATAAATTCTGTGACAATTAAAATGTTTGGAGCAAACTTACCGTATATCTTTAGTAAATGAACAAAGAACCAAAGAAAATAAATGTAACAAACAACAATAAAAAAAAAAAATCACCTGTTTTCAAGCAGAACTGATATCTTCCCATCACAAAATTATATTCCAAATCAAACAGGAGAAAGTACAATCAAGTAACACACCCGTTCCCCCACAAACTTTCTGTAAACCATTAAAAAGGCCTGCTTCTGTTTATCTCGTCAATTGTGATTATGCGGAGAGATGACTCACGAGAACATATCCACCCTATTCCTAATTGAAAGATCATCCTATTTGAGATTCAAAAAGGAGGTTGAGAACAATTCTCTCATAACAATATTATCACTGTTCTCACTAGTATCTGGTGAACATGGCAACCCTTTTAATTATTCAGTATAAAAGCTTATTTTGGGATAAAAATAGTGGTGCAAAAAGACAGAAGAAAGGCATTTTTTATAGCTGTACTAAATCAAAGGTGGATATCATATGATGCAAAAGAGAAAGCAAATGTGGATAAGGGTGATGGGAGATTATCACCTCAGGAAGAGGAATCAAAATCAGGATTGGAATAATATGATACAAATACCGTTTTGGGTACTCACTTTGAAGAAGTCAAGTCAGAATCAAACTAAAGCTATCTTCATCCCATCCTTTACACAAGAGAAACTACTGAATCGTCAGGGTTCAAAAAAATGAGAGGTGCGGAGATTTACAAACTTGAGCTTCTTTTCAGAATAAATATCTTTTAGACAGGATGACAAAAGTGCTCAAAACTTGGTCTGAACATTGCACAAGATGACAGACAGGTGGAAATAACAGAGTCAAATCCGAAGATAGCAACTTCTAAAATCCACAAAATGAGTACAGCGGGAAGACCAAACTAAAGGGAATAATAAGCTTATCTTGATACTCAAGAACATTTTTAATTTTAAAAAATTGGGATAAGTCCCAAAAATACTTATAACCGATGGTCAGTATTGGGGTATCATGAGATCATGGGTAGTCTTTGATGTGTTTTGTCCCAGGGCAGTGGCTTTTGCATGGGCAGACATTTTGGGTAAATTCAAGAAGTAGTAGCCACCCACCGCTGCGGCTGCTCATCTGATTATCACAATTAGTGTTTATTCTAATCTTTCTTACAATATTAAGTGTAAATGAAAGCATATTGAGTCAAGAGTAGTGTTCTTATGTGAGATATTGTTCCATATTGAAAAAACACATGTATCTTGTAGTTTATCACCTAAAATTGGTGTACCTTACACTCATCAAATCTAAGTTGCTCTCACTCGGGTGCGGTTGTCCGGTATGGGCGTAGATCTGGAGGTCACATCCTTGATGATCTAAATTTTCAGATAAGGATGGGGGTATTCGGCTAAAATAATTCAAATATCTAAATATAGATGTGTAGTACGTGTAAATTATTTGTTGCTAGTGGGAGGTGGGAGGTGGGAGGTGGCAGACTGGCGGGTATCAACATGGAATTAGTTGAGGCAGGTGAAAGATGACCCGGAAACCATGGTTATCAAAAAAAATATCTAAATTATGAGACATTATAAGAGAAACTTACAAGGTATTCTGAGGAGAAAATATTGAACAAGAGGAGAATCTCGGAAGGAGATAAAAGGAAAAGGGCTAACATAGAAATTTCAATGTACAATGTATTCCATTTTCTTCAATTTCACCTTGACCTTTGCTTTGATTACTGAAATTATTGCATTTGTCCCAAATTCACCGTCAATTTTGGTCAAAGTACCCAAAATTGGTTGACTAGATCCGGTACGGATCCCACACCCACATCGTGTCGACACAGGCACGGCACAGAAAGTGAAATGTCCGAGCAATTTAGTATCAAATCATTAAGTCTTCGATATATTCTTATCTTATAACATTGTATCAGTGTCTCAGCAATTTTGGCCAAGTCTACGGTAACTTCAGCACTTTCTCCTACCAGTGCTCTTTTGTGTCTGCTCAGCAAACTGTTCCCTTCTTTCCGTTCTTTATCAATGGCCACTTCAGCCAGTGGCACTGCATTTTTTTCTGGCTACTGCTCTAGTAGCACCACGTGTCTTTCTAGTGACCGCTCTAGAGCCTCTCCCAACCACTTTGACTTCCAGAGACATTGCATTTCTTTTCCTGTGATCATTCAATTTCAAAATGCCTCTTTCAGGCTAACTGTTCTGACAGCGCTATGCAGCTTTCCGGTGATTGTTCTCGTGCAAGATTTGAGGGGCCATTAATTTTTCAGCAAGTTCCCCAACATGTTTTTTAGCATTATTTACTTCCATGTGTTTTCAAATTAAACAAACTGGATTTGGTTCTCCCACTTTATTTTGGTGAAAAGGTATTTCTTTTATTGTGAAGGTCAGAATATTAAGCGTTGGCGTTTAGAAAGAATGACTAATGTTCTTGCATAAGATATCATCCCACACTAGACAAATATCATGTCTTGTTTCTAACACCTATAAATAAATGTGTCTTGTATTCATTAAGTCTTTGATAAGTTTCTTCCCTTCTCTTATCTTCTCACATCCTTCTTGAGATACTTAAGATTCACATAGATACAATGGGTGATGCTGGGTAAAGTGAAGGAAGCTTTGCAAAGTTGGACCCATAGAAGGGGGAAAAGAAGCTCGAGGGTATGAGGTGTTTCCCCTTCAGGAATCATGTGGGTCATTTGGAAAGAGAGGAATAGGAGGGCATTTAAAGGGGTGGAACTAGATTTTGTAAAAATGCATAGTGTTTTGTCTCTAGTTTCTTTTTGGTGTACCTATGCGATCCCTATTTGTATAGAGGTTTGGATCTCTCTTTTTGAGAACCTTATTTTAACGTAGGTTCTCTTCTTTTGGTATATGGCTCGCATATGGGGTTTCCTTCAATTCTTAATAAAATTATTTACCTTATCAAACAAAACAAAAAACTTAAGATTCACTTTCTTTAATAATGCAAACCAACAGTAAAACTAAAAGCTTCCTTCTGCAAAGCAATAAAAAAATAGAAGATGGACGACAGACAAAACCGGGCCACCTTCACTATGGTTCACTGACTTAAGATATCTAGGAGAGTAAAGTTTTCAATACTTGGGAATTAAAATTCAAAAACCCGTGAAGAAAAAGATTCCAACTCTATAGTTAATCGATAAAGATTGTTCTTGATAAAATTGAAATTAAACACTTTCACATCATTTTTAAAAACTCAATTAGGTTAACTTCCCCAAGTGAATTATCATCTGTTGTTCCTTCCAATAACAGGAAGCTGCTATCGAAATGCCTCTTATTGGAAAGAATAACTAATAGATGTTTTTAAAGCAGAACCACTACCACTGTGAAAGGAAAAAAGCTTTCTTGATCTGACTTCTAAGAGGCTGCATCATGCTCAGCCGGCTTATATTGTACCACCGAACTTCTATACACTCACATTGATGATGCTATTCCTCTTGGGACATTTATTTAAAAAGGAAGTTCAAAAAGTGCATCATGTTAGTGTAAAAAGAAATCCATTGTCACTATCTGTTTAAAAAGTGGAACTACAAAGCAGTATGTTTATCTAAAACTTTTTAGATGTTAGAAAGATAGTTAAAATTCTCAACCATACTTGGCAAATGGATGCTAGATTGGTATCTATGGTCTCATGCTATACAAATAAGTACTCCCTCTGTCCCTTATTTTGTGTCATTGATGGACTAGAAATGGAGTATAAGAAAGAAAGGTTTAAGATTTGTGGTCTAAAATAAGCCAGACATTAAATGGCTATAAATCATCACATTAAGAATAAAATGGAAATTCCTAAGTTAAAATATTCTAAACATAAAAAGGTGGCATTCTTCTTGGATAGACTAAAACAGGAACTCAGGAAGTGTGCCGCATATATAGTGGAGACAGGGAGTATATGAAACTACTTGATCTAATATTTACCATATGAAGTCTCACATGTCGAAATAGGCATACAGTAAGAGCTGAGATCTACTACTCCCTCCATCTCATTTTATGTGGCGATGTGTGACTAGGCACATAATTTAATAAAGACTTTGAAACTTGTGGTTTACAAGTCATAGACATTTGTGCAACTATAAATCATCTCATAATGCGTAAAATGAAATTGTATAGTTAAATTGTTTCTAAATACATAAAGGTGTCATTCTTTTCGGGACAGACTAAAAAGGAAAGTATGCTACATAATTTGGGACATAGGGAGTAATATTGTATGTTCAGAGCAATGGAAACACCTGTAGCATATGATAATGGAAAACAATAGGAAACCAACCTTATCCAACCACAGCTAGCAGGATACAACACACCTATTCCACCTCCCCCCACTTTTCTCCCAACAGCAATCTCATAAGTAGCATCCAAGTTACAAGTACCAAAAATAGAGAACCTAGCAAAATCAAAGAATTCAAAAGATCTGCAATCTCTAGTAATTTGACATTAAATTAAACCTATAGCTACTGCAGAACATCCTCTTCTTCCCCCCAATAAGCACACTGAGGCTTTTTCTCCGTTGTTCTTACATGTTTTTTGCCTAGAACAAAAGCCTTTGCATTCTTTACATGGTTGCCCACATTCAATCAAAATCATCAAGGAGGGAAGAAAACAAACAGAAAATGACATGTGCCTCAAGTGCAGATACTTATTTAACAGGTATCAAGATCTTGAAAGCCTGAAAGTCAGGTGCAAATATATTCAACCACGGCATCAGTTTCTAAAAGGATTAAGTAAGGGCTCATCACCTCCTGTTCCAACTTGAACAAGTGACGGTTAAAGTGTTGTTGCAACCTTTCATTGGCATAATTAATGCAGAACTGCTCAAAGCTGTTCCTCTGGAAAGGAAATCAAAGTCAGCATAATCAGAAATAAAAGAACAATGAACTAACCAAGCATTATAAACACAATACCTCGAATGATTCAAAACCATAAATATCAAGAATGCTGATAGATCTTCCAGTTCGACGTTTGCCAACTGCAAGTGACTTGTTTATTTGTTCAACGAGCCAGTCAAACAGACAAGAATAAATTGATTTTGCCAATGCATCTCTTGTGTCAGTAGCCTAACAAATTGGCAGAAAGATCAATTGTTAAAGGACTTCTTAAATGGTCCATTCGGTCAAATGCAGCTAACAAGCTTTCAGCAGGCCATATAACGAATCATTACCTGAGATAGTGTTAGCTTTTGGACAATATCATCATTTCTTACTCTCATTTTTCGAGTTGATAAAGCTAGTTTTAGCTCTTCCACACCACACCCGATTAAAGTTGAAACAGTTGTTAGGCCTACAGAATTAGACATCAAATAATAACATCAAAGAGTCAACAATAAAAGCATGATACCATTGTAATTTCTTGGAAAACTAGACAGTTCTAACTGACAAGGATAAGAAGATTCTCCTAACATACTTTAGATTGATATACAAAATAATCACCAGCATCTTAATCTCAAATTAGTTGAAGTTAGCTACATGAAACTTCTATAGCCATTCTACTCTAATTATATCACTAATTGTTAGGCATATCCTACTTGCAGAGCTTTAATTAGTCTAGACAGACTCCTCCCTGAACATTGACCTAATATAAGTGCAACAACTTAGTCGGTGTTTGGCCATAGGATTTGGGACCCCACTTACAAGTTTTGATTTGAAATCAGTGTTTGTTTATGAAATCTGAACAAAATTTCAACTTCAATTTCAAATCCCAAAATTTCCAAAAGTAGGATTTCAAATTCCAAATTGTGATTTCAAATTTTTTGAAATGTAAAAACTTGACCCATAAATTTATACTTTACAAAAAAAGAACCCATCATTTTAAGTTTTACAACAAAAAAAATCATGCTCGACGTGAAGAGATTGTTCATACCATGTGGAAGGATTATATTAAAGGATAGTTGGTTACTACTATTGTTGACTAGTGGATCTTTGTAAGATCATGTGTATTTAAAGGTTTATATTTGTAATAGCATGTAAATGCAAGCATTTCTTTATAAAAGGAAGGCATAATATATAAACATGACCCTTAACTTGGCTTCAATTAACATCTATGACCTTTAACTTTGGGTGTGCACAAGTAGGCAATTAAACTTGTATAAAATTGAATAAGTAGACACACATGTCCTATATGGCATAATACACGTAGGACACTACGTAGGACACAAAACTGCCATGTAGGACGGCATGTAGGATGAATGTGTTTATTTTGTTCAATTTTATACAAGTTTAAGTGTCTGCTTGTGTACACCCAAAGTTAAAGGTCATAGTCGTCCGCTGAAGTCAAGTTAAGGGTCATGTTTATGTATTATGCCTAAAAGGAACATGAAGATTTGTGATTTATTAATGCGGCACCTTAGATTTTTTTTTATTTTTTTTTTATGACAAGAGAAACCCGCAGCCGCTACCCTTTGGGTGCGCACCGGGTAAAACCCCGCTCCTATGTGATAGCTCGCAAACCACATAGGAGAGGTAACCCGCACTAGGCAAGCCCAGTGTGACGAGCTCGACCCAGAAGGCAAACCTCTTGCTTTCGCTGGCAAGGGGTTCGAACTTGAGACCTCCAACATGGAAGTCCCAAGCCCAAACCATTGGGCCACCCCGAAGGGTATGCGGCACCTTAGATATTCCAATACCTTGTAAACTATGGGTTTTTTTCATTTAGTAAGATTGTATAAGAGTTGGGGAAGTTTGATAGTTTTCACAAATTGTGGGGCTTTTATGTTCAAGAGGAAAAATACACTTAAGAAATCCAAATTGCACGTCACAGAATTCAATTTCAATTCAACATGATTTCAAATCACAACTTGAAATTATGTCCAAACGGGTCCCTAAATATGTCACAAGTTGGTATTGCTCGTGTATATCCTTTTGTTGAGTTACAGGTCCCACATAGGTATAAAGTGATACCCTAAGGATTGATACCAGTAATGTACATCCACTTTTGTTGATCAATTTTTTCCACACGATATTGGAACCAACTATTGGTAAGCCCATCTGCGTACACATAAGTCAGCATTCTAATTAAAATTGAGTTATATAATACTCAACATCTGGTGTAAAAGGCAGCTTAAGGGTTTTTATAAGGGGATGGGTCATTCCACCAACAGCCTTAAGGTTTGGTTAATATTCACATTCTTTCTTTCCTATTTTATCATTGTGTTATATTATAAACTAATCGGAATTGATTCCGTGAGATTATAGATCATTGAGCTTTCCTCTATAATATATATCAATTTATTATGATGATGATTCATAATCTGATAATTTTGAAGCTAGTTGTCAAGCTATTGCAATCATCCTCTGTTATCCGAACTTGGAACTGGATGCGCTCTGCAAATGACTACAAATAGAAGTTGAAAACTAGTGTTTAATGTGAGTTGAGGAAGGCAATACTAAATAATGCCTTAAGGATTCTAAAATTGTTATGCGAAGACTAAAAGTTGGTCTAGTATCACACGATCACATTACATCCAAACAGCATGATTATGTGACTTTGCTTTTATCAAATTTTTTACTTTTCTTATATGTCCCATAGTTAACTACACATTTTAACTTGAGTCAACCAAAGTGTTAGCATAGAATAGGTATACACAATCCTACACAGAATAGGAATAGTTTAGTCTCCTAGTTGGTAAGGAATTGTATCATAGTGTCTATAAATAGGGTTCTCTATGTAATAATTAAAACACAATTCAATAATATTTTTCTCATATATTTCTCACATGATATCAGAGCATTGGTGAGAACAAACAAGTCACCGTATGTCTATGTCAATTTTCGGTGCCCCAGCTTGGCGAATCGCATCCCCGCACAACGACATTCTTTGTTTGTGCGCCCCTTACCATTCTCGCTCAGTCTTTCAACGGCTGGGAAGGCAGTTGTAGAAACGAAGCTTATCGCCACGCCGACCATCTTCTGTACTGTCACTTGAATGAAGACACCCGATCGGCCCGACTTTCCCAAATGCCCCCCACCGGCCCTTCTCCTTTACGGGTCTACATTTTTAGCGTCGTTTCAGTCGTCGTGGTCGACGGGGAAGAAAGAAATGAATGAATGTTCTTTTGGGAAAATGTATAATAATACACCTACCGAGACGAAAGCCAAAGGTGAGTCTCGTAGGGTGTTGTGCGAAAACCAACACCACCACGACTCTCGAAAGCTCCCGCAACCAAACCCTAGCCAGAACCACCGAAAAACATCATCCCACGCGCTCTCACGCGCCAATCGGAGGTGGTAATTTCCGGCGAGATCTGGCTCACGTGCCGGCGCGTGAGGGCTTTTCTGCTCTCTTTTTTTGAGAAATTTTTTGACAGTTGGGGTCATCCAGCCATTCCGACCAGGCCCATACTGTTTTTGACCAGATCCGATCGCTGGAATTAGCATTTCGGCTATTTCCAGGCTGTTTCCGACGACTTTTTCTTTGATTTTTCTTTGAGATTTGAATTTTCCGACAATCAGATCTCTATATCAAGTTTTTTGTTGTTTCCAAGACAAATTTAGCATAATGTCTTTTGGGTGTGATGTTTTTGGTTCAAAAATATGGGGATTGGAAGTTCTAGCCCTATAATCACTTCAGAACTTTTATTGGGAAGTTCAAACTATTTATCTTGGGCTTCTCGGTTGAACTGTGGTGCAAGGATCAAGGTGTCCAAGATCACTTAACGAACAAGACTTATGTGGTAGATGTAAAGGTAAAGACTAGTGAGGAAGATGTAAAAGCCAAAGCACAATGGGAGAAAGAAGATGCTCAATTATGTAGTCTCCTATGGCGTTCTATTGATTCCAAATTGATGCCCTTGTTTCGCCCATTCCAGACGTATTATACAGTTTGGGAAAAGGCTCGTGCTTTATACACTAATGACATATCTCGATTCTATGATGTGATATCTTGGTTGACCAACTTAAAGAAACAAGAATCCGATATGTCTACTTACTTGGGACAGGTATAGGCAGTCATGGAGGAATTCGACACGTTGATGTCAGTTACTACGAATGTGGAAAAACAACAAGAACACAGACAAACATTATTTCTAGTTCTTACCCTTGCTGGACTTCCTCCTCACCA
>NW_006238989.1:461782-472297 GCF_000226075.1 Solanum tuberosum | reverse complement strand
GTGATCAGATTTTAGCTAGCCCTACAATTCCTACAATCGATGAATTATACTCTCGTCTACTTTGTCTTGCCGCGCCTCCCAGCCACAAAGTAATTTCATCACCTACCATTGGCTCATCTGCTCTCGCATCTCAAACCATAGAAAAACGAGCATATCAATCTATGGAGAATCGACGAGGAGGAGGTCGTCTTGGAAAACCTTGATCGAAGTGTAGTTATTGTCATAAATCTGGACACACTTGTGACAAATGTCATACTTTGCATGGTCCACCACCCAGTTATGACTTTGTTGCTCTAAAGGAATATAATGAGTTCCTTCGTAATCGTGCAAGTAAGCAGACATCTCCACAAGAAGCATTTGTTGCTCCGCCTGATCGACCATCCCATAATGCTCATATTGCTCAATCAAGAATATGATGAGTTCCTTCAATGTCGAGCAAGTAAGCAAACGTCTCCACAAGTAGCTTCGGTTGTTCAACATGATGTTGTTGCGGGTAATTCCTTTGCTTGTGTTTCACAGTCTAATAATCATAGATCATGGGTCATGGACTCGAGCGCTTCTGATCATATTTCTGGTAACAAATCACTTCTGTCAGATATTGTTTATTCACAATTTCTTCCTGTTATTACTTTGGCCAATGGGATCCAAACAAAACCAAAAGGGGCTGGAAAAGCCACACCCCTATCTTCTGTCACTCTAGGCTCTGTTCTTTATGTCCCTGGTTCTCCTTTTAATCTGGCATTTGTTAGTCGTTTGACACGTGCCCTACATTGTAGCATAACCTTTTTTGATGATTTTATTCTCATGCAGGACCACAGTATGGGACAGATGATTGGCACAGGACATGAATCACAAGGCCTTTACTATCTTACCACTTCAAATTGCTTCACAGCATGCTTTGTTACAAATCCTCCGGACCTCATTCACAAACGTTTGGGACATCCGAGTCTATCCAAACTGCAATAGATGGTGCCTAGTTTATCTAGTTTATCTAAATTAGATTGTGAGTCATGTCAACTTGGGAAACACACTCGTGCCACATTTTCACATGGTACTGAGGGGAGTTAAGAGTCTATTTTTTCATTAGTTCATTCTGATATTTGGGGTCCTAGTAGATTTAGTTCCACCTTAGGATTTCGTTATTTTGTTAGTTTCATTGATGATTATTCGAGATGCACTTGGGTTTTCTTAATGAAAGATCGTTCTGAGTTATTTTCTATATTCAAAAGTTTCTTTACTGAAATAGAAAATCAGTTTGGTGTTTCTATTCGTACTTTTCGTAGTGATAATGCCTTAGAATACTTATCATCCCAGTTTCAGGAGTTTGTCTCACCAAGGAATTATTCACCAAACATCTTGTCCATACACTCCTCAGCAAAAATGGTGTAGCAGAAAGAAAGAATAGGCATCTCATTGAGACTGCTCGCACTCTCCTCATTGAATCCCATGTTCCGCTGCGTTTTCGGGGTGATGTAGCACTTTCATCTTGTTAATTAATCAATAGAATGCCCTCATCTTCTATTCAGAATCAGGTTCCACATTCCATACTGTATCCTCAGTCACATCTCTATTCTATCCCTCATCGTGTATTTGGGAGCACATGCTTTGTTCATAACTTATCCCCAGGAAAAGATAAATTAGCCCCTCGTGCTCTTAAATGTGTCTTTCTTGGTTACTCTCGAGTTCAAAAGGGTATTGTTGCTATTCACATGATCTCCGCCGATATCTTATGTCTGTCGATGTAACATTCTTTGAATCTCAACCTTACTACACATCTTCTGATCATCCTGATGTCTTTGAGGTCTTACCCGTACCTCAAGTCTTGCATGTACCGACTTTTGAGGGATCAACGGTTACTTCTCCATCTCCAGTTGTAGTGCCATCACTCCTAACTTATCATCGACGTCCAACAATAGTCTCAAATGATTCATGTCATGCGCCAGACCCTGCTCCCACTGCGGCCTTGCCTCCTGCTAGCCAATCGATTACACTTCAAAGAGGTACACGATCTACTCGAAATAATAATCCACATTATACTTTCTTGAGTTATCATCGTTTATCTTCACCCCCATTATGTCTTTATATCATCTTTGTCCTCTATTTCTATCGCTAAGACTACAGGAGAAGCACTTTCTCACACTAGATGGAGGCAGGCTATGATTGATGAGATGTCTGCTTTACATTCGAGTGGTACTTGGGAGCTTTTCTCCCTTCCTACAAGTAAGTCTATTGTTGGTTGTCTTTGGATTTATACGGTCAAAATTGGTCCACATGGACAAGTCGATCGGCTTAAGGCTCGCCTTGTTGCCAAAGGGTATACTCAGATATTTGGGCTAGATTATAGTGACACTTTCGCTCCTGTGGCCAAAATAGCATCAGTCTGTCTTTTTCTATCTATGGTTGTCGTTCGTCATTGGCCTCTTCATCAGTTGGACATTAAGAATGTTTTTCTGCATGGTGATCTTGAGGAAGAAGTCTATATGGAGCAACCACCTGGTTTTGTTGCTCAGGGGGAGTCTAGTAACCTTGTATGTCGATTGCGTCGATCACTCTATGGTCTGAAACAATCTCCTCGAGCTTGGTTTGGAAAGTTCAGCACAGTAATTTAGGAGTTTGGCATGACTCGTAGTGGAGCTGATCACTCTGTGTTTTATTGGGATTCAGCACCAAATCTGTGTATTTATTTGGTTGTTTACATTGATGATATTGTTAGCACCGGCAATGATCAAGTTGGTATCGCTAATTTGAAGCAGTATCTCTTTCAGCATTTCCAAACTAAAGACCTCGGCAGACTGAAGTATTTTCTAGGTATTGAGGTTGCTCAGTCTAGATCAGGTATTGTTATTTCTCAACGCAAGTATGCTTTAGACATTCTTGAGGAGACAGGAAATGATGGGATGTAAACCCATTAACACTCTTATGGATCCGAATGTTAAACTCCTTTCAGGACAGGGGGAGCAACTCAGTAATCTTGAAAGGTATAGACGGTTGGTTGGAAAATTGAATTACCTCACGGTGACTAGACCGGACATCTCTTTTCCAGTGAGTGTTATAAGTCAGTTTATGACTTCTCCTTGTGATAGTCATTGGGATGCAGTTGTTCATATTCTACGATATATAAAGTCAGCTCCTGGTAAAGGACTACTCTTCGAGGATCAAGGCCATGAGCATATCACCGGATATACAGACGCTGATTGGGCAGGATCACCCTTTGATAGACGTTCTACATCCAGATATTGTGTTTTAGTAGGAGGTAATTTGGTGTCATGGAAGAGTAAGAAACAAAGTGTGGTTACTCGATCCAGTGCAGAAGCAGAATATCGAGCAATGGTTGTAGCAACTTGTGAGCTAGTTTGGATCAAACAGTTGCTGAGAGAACTAAAGTTTGGAGAAACCGGTCATATGAAACTTGTGTGTGATAATCAAGCGACCCTTCATATCGCATTAAATCCAGTGTTTCATGAGAGGACTAAGCACATTGAGATTGATTGTCACTTTGTGAGAGAAAAGATACTCTCAGAGATATTGTTACCAAATTTGTGAAGTCAAATGATCAACTTGCAGATATCTTCACCAAGTTGTACCGATCCTCGTATTAATTACATTTGTAACAAGCTAGGTACATATAATTTGTATGCACCAGCTTGAGGGGGAGTGTTAGAATAGAATAGGTATACACGATCCTACACAGAATAGGAATATTTATAGTCTCCTAGTTGGTAAGGAATTGTATCATAGTGTCTATAAATATGGTTCTCTATGTAATAATTAAAACACAATTCAACAATATTTTTCTCATATATTTCTCACACAAAGTATTACAAATCAAAAGGGGGAAAGGAAGGTGTCCAAGTGAGAATAAGACTGACAGGAGGAAATAATTGCAAACAATCCCTAAAGACATTACCCAAAAGGAAAAAACTACCGCCTACTAGGAATCGGAAAGGCTGCAAATAGCTGAAGTGATTATCTTTTTACTTTCCAAATACCTTCATCCACAACTGGCTCAGCATGGTTTTCATTATCGACAGTTGTAAAAGAGATATTTCCAAGCCATAAAACTGCAGCTAGCATCGAAAAAACACTCTCTTGATCCTCCTTGCTGATATGGACAACATCGAGTGCTTCCTAAAACAACACTCCATATTTAGCTTCTCAACAAGTTTTAAGGAAACAAACAAGATCAAAAGTCAATTGACTTAAAGATAAAAGGTGAAATCATTTTTTCATGGAATAAGGATCAAACATGACTTTGGCGACTAGAAGAATATTACCATTACAATACGAAATTGTTCAGCATCATCAACCCCAGAAATTGAGTGGCAATTGCTTTGCCTCAAATAGTTATACTCACTCACATCCTTCAAATTTAATTTTTCTGCAGATGACGCACAAAGAGAGATGAAATAACACCTAAGGTGTCTGACAAATATAGTAATAACTTGTAACTTCAAAACAAAGTACTCGGATTTAAGTTTTATATTAGGCATAGTACCGATCAGAAACCACTATAAATCTAGCACATACTATCATTCAATCCAAGTTCCATTTTTGTTGAGTTGTACCTGCTTTGTACATGCAATTCTCGTCCAAAACCTTTCATATATTGATATTAAGCTGCATTTGCATGTGCTAATGTGCATTGTAACTAAGGCGAACTATCTTCTTCTGAAGATAATCCACAGGTAGTTAACAGTTTCTATGACATTTACTATAAACAATGGAAGTGTCAACCAAAATTATGGAGCAAACATATAACAGCCAAATCATAAAGGAAAAACATCTAGAAAAAATGTATTGAGAGATCATACAATGAAAATCTCACCCTCGTATATGTTTATCAGTTCATACCTTTGAGAGCTCCTGGAGCTCCTGCACAGAGCTGATAAAATATATGATATGACCTTTCTCCCTCGCTACATTGAACCACTCTGGACTGTTCCATAAAACATATTCATTAAGTGTACATTACAAAAAATAAGATTTGCTGTTGATCAAGGCAACTCAAAGGGAAAAAGTACCTTTTCAAGTAGAACTGTGAAGATCGAGAAACAATGCCAGCAGTCAAAGGAAAAGTACAAATACATGTCAGCCACTTGATTTGACTTTAGTACAAAAATTTCATTTCAATGAACTCATACAGATTGCTGTCTTACATGTTTGAATATTAGCCCCAGATATTTTTCCAGTCTCACTAAAGTGAATCTCAATAAGCTTCCCCTGTCGATAAATAGCCAGCAATTTCTCAAAGACTCGGCAGACATCTTGAAAAATGATTACAATGTAAAAATTCAGTTCTGGTTATAGGAAAACTACTTACAAATCGACTTGAGTTGTCATTTCTTAAAGTTTTAGCATTGCCAAAGGCTTCTAAAATCGGATTTGTTTTCAGAATCTCATCCTCTATTCCACTACCACCTCCAAGGGCAGCCAAGTATTGCATTGCAATCTTTGCTGTTTCAGTTTTGCCAGCTCCGCTTTCCCCACTGGGTATGAACAAACCAAGGACTATTTTAGGATACAGATTATATAAGATAACTTAATGCAATAAATTAGTACTCACGAATTTCTTGAAAGTCAAAATATATCACAAGCATTATAGGAAGTCAAAGAGGATCGTATGTAATAAGCAAGAAGTATTGTAGATATAACTACTAGTCAGAGTCTACACAAAAGAACGTATATTAGTCTAACTCCAGCTAGCAGGAAATAAGCACAATAGAAAAGGCCAATCAGCCTGAATAATAAAAACGCATGCCTTCATGTAAGCCACCAAGTGAGAATAACAAATTACCAAATTAATCATCCACTTTCCACTCTGAGTTTACCAAAAGTGATCTCACGTTTGATTCTTTTAGTTATGAATAATTGTGAGTTCTTGAGCAAAAAAGTGTCTTTTAATAGTGTTTCTACTGTGTTGGACAGGATTAGCCAAGACAAGAAAGTAAGATGAAGCAAAGTGTTGCTAAAGGAAAGCTCCGGCGGGCCGTTAGACCTGTGATGAGCTATCAGGGGTAACCGTCACATTTGCAGAGAAAAGCCCAAGTTTCTGAAGTTTTCTGACAGCAAGGACGACAAACCATCAGGCCTACCACGGGCCGTCAGACCAAGCGTCACACATGCAGAGTTGATCCACCTTCTGAAGTTAAAGCGGAGGTGGATTTGATGCCGTCAGATCTCCAACGAGCCGTTAGGCTCGGCGTCACACTTGTAGGGTTAAGGCACTCTCTGAAGATCAGACGACGCTAAGGCGACGTCCCGTCACATCAGACGCAGCGTCAGATGAGCCTCGAGACTTCTTCTTTCTATTTTTAAAGTTAAAATTTCCTAGAACTATAAATAGTGTCTTTAGGGTTTTATTTTATGATCTTTGTTTTAGCGAAGAAGACGATAACGCTTGAACGGAGTTTGAACGAGAATTACATTGATTCATTGAATCAAGTGTTGATTGTCTTTTAAGTCTCGTAAGTAATTACTTCTTGAATGAATGCAATTATATTTCATTAATCATGAGTGGCTACACCCCACAACCAAGGGTTGTGGAATCCATGACGACTGACCTAAAAATAGGGTTTTTATGAAATAAATCGGATGTTGTATTTGTATACCTTATTACCTCTTTCATCTTAATTGACTTTTAATGGTTGCAAACATTAAAACCTTCCTTAAAGTTCATCTTGTTCGAGTAAAAAGGCTAAAACTTGGAGAAAAAAAGTTAAAAACAAGAATTCGAGGATTTGGACTCGTCAAATGGTTAATGTTGTAGCAAGATTAACCAACTTGAGTATTTATCTGTTGAAATGAATGGAACACTTTTAGTTCAAAAGAATAAAAGTGATATGCATTAAATGTCGTTAGAAATAATTAAGTGTCACATAAGTTTGATAAACTGATATACTAACAACACAAGATGAAGTTCTGTAATTAACCCGAAAATGGTCAAACAGTCTTGGTGAACACAATCATGGTTAATTCTCTCTGGTTGATTCTAAATTAAGTGGTATTGTTCATTGTTACTGGTCAAAAAGTGAATATTAAACCAAAACCCAAAATTCTCATATTTCCCATTTTGTTCTTAGTTTTCGCTTTATTCCCAGTGGGATTCGACCCCAACCTAGTTGGATTCTATATTTGACGAAGATTGTTTTATACTTCTTAATTGAGGTGTAATTTTGGGGGTATAAATCTCCTTAGTATTATTTCTTTTTTTCTTGAAAAGAAAACCCTTTGTGATATTATTTGTGCCAAAGTGCATATAATATGTAATGAAACAGTAGTAGTAAGAAAAGGAAAAAGGGGGAGGGGGGTACAATTTGAAGTTCCTCCAGAAAATTCAGAAAAATATAGGACTCAGTAGGTAACTTCTCATTAAACCCAATCGAAAAGGAAGTTTAGACAATCCAGGCCTTAAAAACGGCCCTTACTTCTCATTGAAAAATTATCTTTCTCTCTAACCAAATGTACGGAAACATGCATTGTAAAACTGACTTATTTTGATGAGACATACATTTAAAAATAGGACCTGATTACCCCACTATTATTTCCTGCATTTATCCAAACCTTTAAATATTTTGGCAGGCATAAGACCATCAATCTGCTGTCGTTCACAGTACAGTAAAACATAGCTAACATTTCCCTCCCCTTTGATACAGAAAAGACTACAGTCACAGAGATTGTCGACTTCTATGTGTTATGTTGGAGCTGAATTGGGAAACTAATTTAGGGTTTGTCAGCATAAAGATTAAATGAGACTATGTAGAGGGACACGTGTATATGTATGGAGCAGCCAGCAAATAAAGGAAGGATCACACGAATTGTGATCGTACGGTGCAGAATTAAAATGGGAAGTCATGATCTACGGCTAAGGATTAGCATCAGCTAACTAAATACCTAACAGACTAGAGCTGGACAGTTATACGAATTCTGGTAAAAATCCTAACCACCAAATATCTTCTCTCTAATGTTTTTTCATCTCTTCAAACCTTCTTCTTCCTAATTTTTTTAGGGAAATTACAGAGGAACTCAAGCTTGTAATGGAGTATTAAGCTTAGAATTACCCTCTTCATTTTCATCATTCAAATGTGGTTACATTGTATCGAATTCACATTCAATAAAATTCCATTTCTGTCCTATTCCTGGATTGCAATTTACACACATTGCAAGTATATCACAATTGGTATCAAAGCATAATCCTGGCCTTAAAAGATAACAATTACAGAGACAAGATCTAAATCGGTGGAGGATAACATGAAGAAACTCGAGTCGCAATTGCAGAATCACATGGCTGAAATACGAAAGAAATCTGAAGCCACTGATGTAAAGATTGATGATCTGGGAAGAAAGCTTGACATCATGATGGAAAAACTTTGCCGGTGCAGAATGGCATCTTGCGTAGTTGTTATGGTCATTGCAAAGTCCCACATTGGTACAATAAAGTGTTAATGTGGGGTATTTATTACCCTGGGCTCTCCTACCATAATAGCTAGCTTATGGGGTGTGGTTCTCCCTGTTATACAGTGGTATCAGAGCCACCCCACCACTCTTTGTACCCATTGTGCCTTGGATGATGATGCCGGTATGGCAGTGTTTATCCGGGGCTAGTAATGTCTAGCGCACAGCCATCAAGGACGACGGAAACAAAGCATGGTGGGGTAAGTGAGAAATATATGAGAAAAATATTATTGAATTGCGTATCTAAATAGTTACATTGAGACCCTATTTATAGACACTACATTGGAATCCTTTTCCAACTAGGATTCCTATTCTTATTCCTATTCCTATTCCTATTCCTATTCCTATTCTAAGTAGGAAATACTTATTTCTATTCTAACACTCCACCTCAAGCTGGTGCATACAAATCATATGTACCTAGCTTGTTACAGATGTAATTAATATGAGGACATGTGAGGGACTTGGTGAAGATATCTGCAAGCTGATCATTTGACTTCACAAATTTCGTAACAATATCTCCCGAGAGTATCTTTTCTCTGACAAAGTGATGGTCAATCTCAATGTACTTAGTCCTTTCATGAAACACTAGATTTGATGCGATATGAAGAGCCGCTTGATTATCACACACAAGTTCCATCTGATCAATTTTGCCAAATTTTAGTTCTCCTAGCAACTGTTTGATCCAAACTAGCTCACAAGTTGTTGTCGCCATTGCTCGATCTTTTGATTCTGCACTAGATCGAGCAACCACATTCTGTTTCTTACTCTTCCATGACACCAAATTACCTCCTACTAAAACACAATATCCAGATGTCGAACGTCTGTCAGAGGGTGATCCTGCCCAATCAGCGTCTGTATATCCAATGATATGCTCATGGAAAGAGTAGTCCTTTATCAGGCGCTGACTTTATATATCGCAGAATACGAACAACTGCTTCCCAATGACTATCACAAGGAGAAGTCATAAACTGACTTACAACACTCACAGGAAAAGAGATGTCAGGTTTAGTCACTGTGAGATAATTCAACTTTCCAACAAGTCGTCTATACCTTTCAGGATTACTAAGTGGCTCCCCCTGTCCTGGAAGGAGTTTAACATTCGGATCCATAGGAGTGTCAATAGGTCTACATCCCATCATTCCTGTCTCCTCAAGAATGTCTAAGGCATACTTGCGTTGAGAAATAACAATACCTGATCTAGACTGAGCAACCTCAATACCTAGAAAATACTTCAATCTGCCAAGGTCTTTAGTCTGGAAGTGCTTAAAGAGATGTTGCTTCATATCGGTGATACCATCTTGATCATTACCAGTGATAACAATATCATCAGCATAAACAACCAAATAGATATATCGACTTGGTGCAGAATGCCGATAAAACACAGAGTGATCAGCTCCACTACGAGTCATGCCAAACTCCTGAATTACTGTGCTAAACTTCTCAAACCAAGCTCGAGGAGATTGTTTCAGACCATAGAGTGACCTACGAAATCGACATACAAGGCTACCAGACTCCCCCTGAGCAACAAAACCAGGTGGTTGCTCCATATAGATTTCTTCCTCAAGATTACCATGCAGAAAAGCATTCTTAATGTCCAACTGATGAAGAGGCCAATGACGAACGGCAACCAAAGATAGAAAAAGACGAACAGATGCTATTTTAGCCACAGGAGCGAAAGTGTCACTATAATCTAGCCCAAATATCTGAGTATACCCTTTGGCAACAAGGCGAGCCTTAAGTCGATCAACCTGACCGTCTGGACCAATTTTGACTGCATAAACCCCAACGACAACCAACAGTAGATTTACCGGCAGGAAGGGAGACAAGCTCCCAAGTACCACTCTCATGTAAAGCAAACATCTCATCAACCATAGCCTGCCTCCATCCAGAATGAGAAAGTGTTTCACCTGTAGTCTTAGGAATGGAAATAGAGGACAAAGACGACACAAATGCATAATGGGGTGATGATAGATGATGATAACTTAAGAAGGTATAATGTGGGTTAAAATTTCGAGTGGATCACATACCTTTTTGAAGTGCAAACGGTTGGCTAGGAGGAGGCAA
>NW_006238989.1:445832-461723 GCF_000226075.1 Solanum tuberosum | reverse complement strand
GTAGATTCCTCAAAGGTTGGCACAGGTAAAACCTGAGGTATGGGTAAGACCATAGATACATCAGGATGATCAGAAGACGTATAGTAAGGCTGAGACTCAAAGAATGTAACATCAGCGGACATAAGGTATCGATGAAGATCATGTGAATAACAACGATACCCTTTTTGGACTCGAGAGTAACCAAGAAAGACACATTTGAGGGCACGAGGAGCTAATTTATCTTTTCCTGGGGCTAAGTTATGAACAAAGCATGTGCTCCCAAAGACACGAGGAGGGATAGGATAGAGATGTGACTGAGGAAATAGTATGGAATGTGGAACCTGATTCTGAATAGAAGAAGAGGGCATTCTATTTATCAAATAACAAGACGTAAGAACTGCATCTCCCCAAAAACGCAGCGGAACATTGGATTCAAGGAGAAGAGTACGAGCGGTCTCAATAAGATGCCGATTTTTTCTTTCAGCTACACCGTTTTGTTGAGGGGTGTATGGACAAGTAGTCTGGTGGTGAGTAATGCCTTGGTGAGTCATAAACTCCTGAAATCAGGAGGATAAGTATTCTAGGGCATTATCACTACTAAAAGTACGAATAGAAACACCAAACTGATTTTGTATTTCAGCAAAGAAACTTTTGAATATAGAAAATAACTCAGAACGATCTTTCATTAAGAAAACCCAAGTACATTTTGAATAATCATCAATGAAACTAACAAAATAACAAAATCCTAAGGTGGAATTGACTCTACTAGGACCCCAAATATCAGAATGAACTAATGAAAAAATAGACTCTGAACGACCCTCAGTACCACGTGAAAATGTGGCACGAGTGTGTTTCCCAAGTTGACACGACTCACAATCTAATGTGGATAAGGTAGACAAACTAGGCACCATCTTTTGTAGTTTGGATAGACTCGGATGTCCCAAACGTTTGTGAATTAGATCTGGGAATCTGTAACGGAGCATCCTGTTAAGGAATTTGAAGAGGTAAGATAGTAAAGGCCTTGTGATTCTTGTCCTGTTCCAATCATCTGTCCCATACTGCGGTCCTGCATGAGAAAAAAATCATCAAAAAAGGTTATGCTACAATGTAGGGCTTTCGTCAAACGACTAACAGATGCTAGATTAAAAGGAGAACCAGGGACATAAAGAACAGAGTCTAGGGTGACAGAAGATAGGGGTTTGGCTTTTCCAACCCCTTTTGGTTTTGTTTGGATCCCATTGGCTAAAGTAATAGCTGGAAGAGATTGTGAATAAACAATATCAGACAATAGTGATTTATTACCAGAGATATGATCAGAAGCCCCAGAGTCCATGACCCATGTTCCAAGAGTACTAGATTGCGACATACAAGCAAAAGAATTACCCGCAACAGACACATCAGGTTGTGCTATTGAAACTACTTGTGGAGACGTTTGCTTATTTGCACGATACTGAAGGAACTCATCATATTCTGTCTGAGCAATATGAGCATTATTGGATGGTTGATTAGGTTGAGCACCATATGCTACTGGTGGAGATGTCTGTATACTTGCACAATTTCGAAGGAACTCATTATATTCCTTTAGAACAATAGGATCATAACTGGGTAGTGGACCATGCAAAATATAACATATGTCACGAGTGTGTCCAGGCTTATGACAATGACTACACTTGGATCGAGGTTTCCCAAAACGCCCTCCCCCTCGCCGATTCTCCATAGACTGATATGTACGCTTTTCAAAGGTTTGAGATGCGAGAATAAAGGAGTCAACAGTGGGTGATGAAACTACTTTGTGACTGGGAGGTGCCGCAAGATGAAGGAGACGAGAGAATAATTCATCGATTGTAGGAACTGTAGGGCTAGCTAAAATTTGATCACACACAGAATCATGATCAGGAGGAAGTCCAGCAAGAGTAAGAACTAGAAACAACGTTTGTCTGTGTGCTTGTTGTTTTTCCACATTCGTAGTAACTGGCATCAACGTGTCAAATTCCTCCATGACTGCCTGTACCTGTCCCAAGTAAGTAGACATATCGGATTCTTGTTTCATTAAGTTGGTCAATCAAGATATCACATCATAGAATCGAGATATGTCATTAGTGTATAAAGCACGAGCCTTTTCCCAAACTGTATAACACGTCTGGAATGGGCGAAACAAGGGCATCAACTTGGAATCAATAGAACGCCATATGAGACTACATAATTGAGCATCTACTTTCTCCCCATTGTGCTTTGGCTTTTGCATCTTCCTCACTAGTCTTTGTCTTTACATCTACCACATAAGTCTTGTTCGTTAAGTGATCTTGGACACCTTGACCCTTGCACCTTGCACCACAACTCACCGAGGAAGCCCAAGATAAATAGTTTGAACTTCCCAATAAAAGTTCTGAAGTGATTATAGGGCTAGAACTTCCAATCCCCATATTTTTTGAACCAAAAACATAACACCCAAAAGACATTATGCAAAATTTGTCTTGGAAACAATGAAAAAAAACTTGATTATTGATATTTGATTGTCGGAAAATTCAAATCTCGAAGAAAAATCGCCGAAAACAGCCTGGAAATTGCCGGAACCCTAATTCCGGCAATCGAATCTGGTCAAAAGCAATATGGGCCTGGTCGTAATGGCTGGACGACCCCAACTGTGAAAAAACTTCTCAAAAAATATGATCAGAAAAGCCCTCACGCACCGGCGTGTGAGATAGATCTCGCCGGAAACTACCACATCCGATCGACGCGTGAGAGCGTGTGGGGTGATGTTTTCCGGTGGCTCTGGCTGGGGTTTGGTTGCGGGGGATTTCTGAGCCTCGTGGTGGTGTTGGTTTTCGCACAACACCCACAGAAAGAAAAAAGAATAACAAAATCAGACCCAACAATCACCGAAAATTGACAGACATACGGTGACTTGTTTGTTCTCACCAATGCTCTGATACCATGTGAGAAATATATGAGAAAAATATTATTGAATTGTGTATCTAAATAGTTACATTGAGACCCTATTTATAGACACTACATTGGAATCCTTTTCCAACTAGGATTCCTATTCTTATTCTTATTCCTATTCTAAGTAGGAAATACTTATTTCTATTCTAACAGGGTATTTATAGCCCTAGGCTCTCCAACCTTACTAGTTAGCTTTTGGGGTGTGGTTCTCCCTGGTTATAACACTATGACATGTCTTTGCTTTTTCTTTATCACCCAGAAATCCCCGAGCCCAATGGCCCATAGTTCAAATTAAGGTGGCCATCTAACTTTCTCCAATTAAATAACAAGCTTTTGTCTGTGGCAAGGTTGAAACCCATAACATGTGCCTACTCCACATATCACGTGTTGCGCTCTTACACTTTGAAATTGTGTTATTTTGGAAAATAGCATATATTTCTAAAAGCTTCCCTCACTGTCAATTCCGGCCTTAACCTAAACCTTCCCTAGAAAACAAGTTCACTTTGGTTTGGCATCAACTGCTGACACACCCTAAATCAAAAGGCATACACCAACAGTCTGTTGCCCATTGAAATGTGAGAAAACAATTTAGCATTTTCCTCCCTCTCATTACTGAAAAAAATAACAATGTCATGGATTTTCTTCCTTCTAAGATTATGTCCTTTATACTTCTTGTAATTAAACTTAGTAGTGTACTTTCTGGATTCTCATCTAACTAATCATATCTGGTAACTAAGGAGATGGGCTCCCCTATTTGTTCCATGAACCAGCTATTATAAAGGACAATATTTTAGAAAGTTTTTATTTGCATGTTCATACGATAGCTTGAATCAGATTAATCTCAGTGGGAGCAAGAAAAACAATAAGCATGTAAAATGATTCAACATTTCAAGCTAGTAGGTTCATATTTATGGATTCTTTGCTTCCAATGTGATTCTATTCTTTTGATAACGTCAATGTGGTTCTATACTTATCTAATTTCACGTGGATTAACAAGAGATTCGAGTCGGTTGAGATAATTTCCCTCCTTGACACAGATGCATGAATGGACCAGTAATTTAAAGCTGTACATGCTGAGCTCGACATCATGGGCTTATGACCCAAGAGGGGGCAATAAAATGAAGGGACAATTAACATTTAAAAAAAAAAAAAAAAAAGTTAAAATAGTGTATATTAGTTAGATGAGATTCAGCTCTGAAGATACAAAAGAAAATGGATATTAGAAGACAACAAACAAAATGAAAACTATAATGCATTTAACTAGCTGACCTTATAATGATAGACTGATTCACTTCATCTGCAGAAAAAAGAGAACTATGTAAGATTTATCATGATTGCCAGGAATGATGTTCGGCCTCAATCATTATTACTGGATATACATAACTTCAGTACCTCGAACCATTTCTCTTATTGCCATATCTGTGATGGCATATACATGTGGGCTCTCAATGGATTTACGTTTATAAGCTTCAATGTACTCATTGCTATACAATGCGACTTTCTTAAAAGGATTCACAGCAACAAGAACTGGACCAGCTTTTGTCTAAAAGAGGTGAAGAGGATAAGAAATAAAGGCATAAGAATAAGAAAAATCAAGAAAAAGTTAACTACAACTTGATTAGGAAAATTTGTGCATACATAAATCATATCTCTATTGTATCTGTACTGAAGATTGTACAGCACTGATGGCTCATTTAGATAACTCAATTGCATAAGATCATCCACACCATCAAGAATATCAGGATTTGCAGGTATTAAATCATCATCTTTAACTTTTAAGACCTGCTTTGACCAAGAACAGACAAGGTATGAGATTAAATCATATACTTGAACCTTCACTAAGCATGAAAAGTCTTTTAATTTAAACAAGAAAGAGATGTGTTTGTAAAAAAAACATGGAACAAGAACTTTAAGAAAGTTTGACAGGTAAGATATAGACCCCTTAGATTAGGAAGAAGCGTGGAAGGGACTTGGAATCTGGGGAGGGAGAAAAATGGTGGTACATGGTTGGAGCAGAACAAGGGTAAGGTACACAGAGGCCATGACGAAATGAGAATGAGAGCGGCAGATGGGTGATATAGAATAAGCATACTTCTTTTTGTTTTCTAAGGCATCCCTTCTTTTCAACTTTTTGAACAGATTGACTAGAGAACTGCTGAAACAGTTCGTTTCTTTTACACAGAGCTCTGTAAGCAAAAAGATGAAAAATTCTTAGAGAACTGCCTTACTTTTCCTTCAGACAATGATATGAAAACTTCATTTCCAGATTTCGAAATGAATGTTGTCAGCTCCCAGCTCCCATCAGCTAATTGAAACCATGAATGAAGCTTCTGCAACAAGTCCACGCCAAAAGTTCAAAAAAGAAGGTAAGAAAATCATTGAAAGTGGAAATATCTTTGTGCGGTCAAACCAGCATATCATGACTACAAGCCAGTAGAAAAGATCTCATCAACCAACCCAACACATAAAATATGAGGGAGGGAATGGGGGATTATCCTGTTTCAAATCATTGTAAAGGTAATAATTGCACATGTTGAACATTACTTGTATATGTTGCAACCCAAATCCAACATAAAATTCAAAAGAACTTGAATTCAAACAAGCAAGAAAAAGAATTTGAAGGCTGCCATTGACTATTTTATGTCTAAGAATTTTTCCAAAAGCTGTCCACAGGTGAGATGAACTAGGCCTTCTTTTGGCTTTTGCCAAAGCTATACCAACAAATGATCCTATAAATAATTAGCCACCAGCTGTCTCACAAGATCCAACACTGTAAAGCACTTGTCAAGAACCAATAAAATATACTCCCTCCGTTTCAAAAAGAGTGGCCTAGTTTGACTTGGCACGGAGTTTAAGAAAATAAAGAAGACTTTTGAATCTTGTGGCCCTAAATTAAAGTTATGTCAAATGTACAAAATTGCCCTTTAATCTTGTGGCCTTAACATGTCACGTGGAAATGTTACCAAAACAGGAAAGAGGTCATTCTTTTTGAAACAAACTAAAAAGGAAGGTAGGTCATTCTTTTCAAAATAGAGGGAGTATCTGGATTAACGAAACCCACCTGTAATTGGTTGCACTCTGTCTAAATTTACAGGTTGCACAGAAACAGTGAGATGCAAGTTTATCTTAGGTGCAGCATCACAAAATCAATAAACAACCTCTGTGTTTGCAAACTTCATGAATGGTGGTAACTTCTCCTGCTCGTTTCCTCCCCCTCCCTAAAATTCCAGTCTCCAGAGCCGTTTCAAAGCTACTTCAGATCATTCAATATCTTTCCAGGCATTGTAACTGTGTTGAAGTATGTGACTAACTCATCCAAAAGCTTAAGTTGTTAGAAAGGGAACCTTTTATTTATTTAATCATGTCTTCAACATGCCCTCTCATGCGTAGTCTTATTCTTTTTCATGAGCTAAGAACGGGGAAAAAATTTCTAATAATAGGTAGCGGTGAGACTTGAAAACAGGACCTTTGCATGTTGTGGTACCATGTTGAAATATGTAACCAACTCATTTAAAAGCTTAAAAAATTAGGTGGCACTATTATTTATTTTACGTCTTCAACAAACTCAAAAAAGGATAACTTATTTGGTTCATGAAATCCATCCATTTGCATGGCCTTAAAAATTGGGGAAATACCAATGGTGTTGGAACTCTGAAGAGGGGATTTAAGCATGGATCTTTTGAAACAGGAGCGCAGACGAGTTTAGTATAACTATATACTTCTCTAAAAGCATAATCACAAACTTGTACACCAGAAGAAATACTCTACAATCACTCACAATACCAGAAATTATTGAAAAGTTAAAGTCACTGATTTTCCTTCTGAAAGTTCTGTAGTCCTGTCACGATATTCCCAAAATAATTGGTCCACTACACACATTCTACTGTACTCACAAATTGTATCCCTTCGGTGAGCAAGGATCGGACAATATGTATCGCCCCATACCTCTTGGTATGCACATAGACAGACTTTCAAGTCATCGAGCCTTTCTCAGAAGCAGATGCATCTCTCATAATTCACAAGTCAATTACATAATGAGAAACAAGGGAGATAGTCTTCTATCTAAGAACAAAAAATGCAGCATGCATTATGTTTGATTCTTCTGCTATTCACATGATGGAAAATCCATACTTCATTCCACAAGAAGAGGAATAGATAACCTCTATGTGCTGAAACTTAAATAGATTATTTTCACACTGCGTATAGTAAGTTGATCATCTTCTAACTGTAACACACGAGAAACTCCAGAAAGACATTCCTACTTAAGCCAATGTTTACAAAAAAAAATTACCAACAAAAGCAAGCCAGTTTTCAAACTAGTAGCTTAACCAAATCCCAATAGAAAGGTTGCAGATATTGATGGTTTCTGGGTCAACTTGTATGCACCTCAAGTATTCCACTGGACAACCTATCCAGCCCACAAGTACAGGTTAATAAGGATCTTGCTCATAGTGGCTGAAGGAGATGGCCTCACATCAAATGTCGTCACTGGGATTTGAATCCGTCATCATTAGATTGATAGTCTCGTACCTCAAACTCTAGGTCATCACCTTGGGAACAGAAAGGACGGTTGTTGATAAAGCATTCTTCTTTGTTCAGATTATGAAGATACATAAGCACCTCTGGGGACTTTATTTCAAGCAACCAAATCGGAGATTTCAACCTTGGACAGGCAACATATTGGAGAAAAACGTCACCATCATTGTAAAATTCCATTTCTCGATAAGTCATCCATAGTATGAAACATTACCCTTAGTCAGAAAAAGAATATATCTCATTGTTCATAAAGCATTTTCTCCTCCGGATACTTGGGAAAAATACAAGCTCTCTGGATGCTCCCTTCCAAACTATGGAAAACGTTTCAGACTATAAGCTAACATACTTGGAGAAAATGCTACCAATCCTTCTAAATTCCCATTCCTTTATGGGAGTCATCCATTGTATGGAACACTTCCTTAATTACAAAAGATATTTCCATTGTTCATCCGCACTGCTGTTTCTTTCATAATGAACAACTATGCAGTAATATAAGATTTGGAAAGCCAACATTCTTCAAGGAAGATTTATCCACCATTTCTTTTGAGTAGATTTAATACTACCCATGTCATGAGAGTCTAGTTTACAAAATAAAGTAGCATTCCAATCAAATGATAGGAGTCCATAGGTAAAAGATGAACTTACAACAGAATGGTAAGCTTTCGGTATTTAAGATGGGAACAGGAATCGTGGTGATCTAGGATTTCCTAAATTTCTTTAGGTAAGATAACAATCTGTATATACACCAATTCCATTGTAGGAGAGATTTTCCCCAAAAAGGAGATTCTTTTTTTTTATGACAAGGGAAACCCGCAGAGGGTAAAACCCTCCGCTCCTATGCAATAGCTCGCAAACCACATAAGAGAGGTAACCCACACTAGGCAAGCCCGGTGCGACGAGCCTGACCCAGAAGGCAAACCCCTTGCTTTCGCTGGCAAGGGGTTTCGAACTTGAGACCTCCAACATGGAAGTCCCAAGCCTAAACCACTGGGCCACCCGAAGGGTCCAAAAAGGAGATTCTTTTGGATTAGTTATAAAGGGGGAGAAAAATTATTTGTTAAAACAGCTATAGTAAAATTTACGAGCAAAAAATAAATAAATAACAAGATAAATGTAACTACCGAAAATTTTATAATGATGCCTCGTCATGTTTCGAAAAGCAACTAAAACTACTATCCATCTAAAGCACAGCACTCAACTCCGAGCAAAATAACGGAGCAGAAAAGAGAGACAACACCAATGTTACCAAATGCGAAAAGCGCAAAGAAGCTGTTGGGGCTTTATGCAAAGCGCGGAATTTAATCAAAAAAGGCACAAATGAAGAAAAAGATAGAAAATACAAGGAAATTGAATTTTTTTAAGGGAAAAGGGACGGATTTACCCCTGAACTTTAATAAATGGTATGTATATGCCCTCCGTTATACTTTCCGTCCACTTAAGTCCCTGCCGTCCAATTATAGGTACACATATACCCCTCTCACTAACGGACCCCTAATTTCTTACACGTGTCTTAATCCTATTGAACTACCCGTTTGACCCTTTTTTTTAACCCATAACCCAACTATCCGCCCCATAACCCAATACCCACCCAATTTACTCTAAAAGTTATCCTAATTAAAACACCCAAATTAACACACCAAAATCCGTCCCTTTTCCCTAGTTAGAGGTCCCCGCGTATCTCACACACCAAAAACCCTAGTCGTCCCCCTCTTGACACACCGCCAAATTGCACACTACCAAGATTACCCTACCAACCATATCGTCGGGTTTGAGCAAATGACAAGTCAATGTCATTTTCCAGGCCAAGTTGAATATCGAATGTGTTCTTTGGTCTCCTCGGAGCTGTCATTGAGAAGATTAATTAGCCTCTTAGTTCCATCTACCTGGAACAATTTTCACTTTGTTGACTTATGCCAACTAGAGGTTGTCTAATGCGACGACGATGTTTGGTTGAACTCCGGCATACCTCGACACTAGTAACGGCTTGAATGCCGATGAAAATTGCGGCGTGCACAATGTAACCCTAGGTGTGTGTTTAGCATAGGAATTGCACTTATGTTTCACAGATAACAGATAACATCTACAAACAGAGAAACTGAAGTTGGAGGAGGCAGATGATGGGATTTCGTTGGCGATAATCTCTGACAAAATCGATTGCGAAGATGAAGAGGAATAGCTGGAGGGACGAGTAGTAAAGTAAGTAGTGGCAAGTTGTTGACGATGACAGATTCTTCAGAGCTCGAAAAAGAGTTGAAGCAATGATTATTCCTTGATTTCATTTTCGATGCGGTGCGAGAGAGAAGCACATGTGGATTCTCCGCTACCCATTGAGCAATTTGGGTTATATTTTTGGATCTGGGTATCATGTATTTGGGTGGGGATTTAATTTTGGTAGAAAAATTTAATAAAGGGACGGATTTTGGTGTATTAATTTGGGTGTTTTAATTAGGATTCCTTTTAGAGGAAATTGGGTGGGTATTGGGTTTATGGGGCAGATAGTTGGGTTATGGGTTAAAAAAAAGGTCAAATGGGTAGTTCAATAGGATTAAAACACGTGTAAGAAATTAGGGGTCCGTTAGTGAGAGGGGTATATGTGTACCTATAATTGGACGGCAGGGGCTTATGTGGACAGAAAGTATAACGGAGGGCATATACGTACCATTTATTAAAGTTCGGGGGTAAATTTGTCCCTTCTCCCTTTTTTTAATGATAAGTGAAATATCAGTAGTGTCACCTCTTCGGGAAATGCTCATTCGCAAAGAGAAGTTTTTCTTAGAGCCTTGATGACAGACATTGAAAAGAACATTAAGGAGGTGAAGCGCTCAACATGTTTTCATGCTCGCTTCAGGGCTTAAGTGCGCTTGAAGCGCACCTTTGACAACACTAGGCAACACAAGAAAAAAGATGATCCAGTGCTGATTTGCAGCCTACATTGCATTAATTATCTCAATATCCTAGCAAAAAGACATATCTTTATGAATCGAGAATGATATTATTAGCTTCCAGAATTCTATTTACTTTGAAGGTATCACTAGCAATATGTTGACACTCTAGAAAATTTCTTCCAAGATCTTACAGAACAGAACTTACAAACCTACATCGAAATAAAGATAATTGGTTTTAGGTTTTACAATAAAATAGCTTGTCATTTTCCTGAAAGAAATGATACCAGAGTTGTCCTCCCTGCAAAGTTTAAAATCCAATCACAGACAATGAGCCAAGAAGCTACTGATAACTCAAAAGTGGAGGGTAAGAATCAGCTTCCTAAGCTCTCAACCATTCCCAGAATCACATCAGGTTGTACAAGCTGAGCAACCATAAGTGACTTTCATCAAGTAGTTTACCAGATTAAGCCAACAATATTATAAGCTGAAGGGATTACCGATGAACCGAATATGATCAAAAAGATGGCTTATCTAAAATTCAATCAAGCAACCAACACGACAAACAGAACATCAAATCAAGAAGTTGCATACAGATGATACCAACAAACAAAAACAATCCATGAAAAATGATTATCCAATACCTTTTTTGTCACATAAGACGTGGTGTCACTCCATTTCGATTCTACACGAGACGGTGTGAATGCATTGGTGCTCAGATCATCATCACCACTAGACAGGCTTTCCTCAACAGAAAAGTTCAATCTACTGTAAGGGGATTCCTCACTATATCCATCAGCATTACCATTAGCCTCATTCAACAATTCTCCATTCGTGGAGACAGTATTGGATGCCATTCTATGATTAGCCGCATTGACAGTCTCGGACTTGTTCAAACCAAATGCATATCCGACTGGCAGTGATTTGATGGAGTTTAGTGATGGGGTGCCTTTAACTCTCTGTGCCATTCTTCTTAGCAAGTTACTTCAAAGTAAAGCTCTAACAAAACAATCAAGATTGTAATAATTGAATCAAAAAGCTAACTTTTTTCTTTCTTCTTCTCCAATAAAGTAAATCAAAAGGTCCCAGTGAGCTTATCTGCCAAACCTAATGGAGGGGACCCATAACAATCTAGCTATACACTCAACAAACAACAAATAGTGGTTCCTCACTCATCAATCACACCATACTCACCAACATCAACATCATTTCCAATTTATAGAATTCTAAAATAAATAATTGGGTCAAAAAATCCCAAAATTTTTCGATTTAATATATATCTGTAATCCAAACTCTTCCCTTCAATTTTGCACAACAAACTCCTCAAAAGTGAACTGCAGTACAAGAAGAGGACAGAGCCAAGATCGATCTAGAACTTTGCCCAAAAAACAAAATGGACTACAGAAATTGAAGTAGTCAAGATATGTAAGAACATAGAAGAAGAAAACTCGTCCTTGTACTGAGGAAAAGAGAGATGAAGGGAGGAAGGAATAGGGTGTGTGAAAAGCAAATCTAAGAAAATAGAGAAGGAACAGCTTTTGCTTTACTTCTCTTTCCCTTTTAACTTTTCCTTTTGTGAATGTTTGGTCTTTCACTGTACACAACACAGCATTTTGAAAGAAAAAAAAAGAAGGGGAAGGAGAGGGTGGGTAGGGGGTGGGGTGGGGTGTGTCACCGTGACAGCCTCCAAAATTCAATTGTTTTTTTTATTTTTTCAACACCAACCATAATGTTAATATATTCAAATTCACATGTCACAAGCCTATGAAAATGACTAAATGGCCTTCACTGTTTTTTTTTGTTTTTTTTACCCACACACAATAGGTTATTTATTTTATGAGGTCTCTAGAATATGCTTAATATTTTAACATCCATTTCACTTTAACTAATTATGATTTGAACTTAAAAGACTGTTGCATGGAAGGAAAGGGTAACAACAATAATAATATCAATATCATATTAACATACTCAGTTTAATTTTATAGGTGAGATTAATGAAAAATATAAAATTTATACTATTTTTGCGGATGTAAAAAGATAGTTTTTTGGAAAAAAAATCGGCTCAAGTAGTGTATACCAAAGTCAATCAGAAATAAAAAATACAAAATCAAAAAAAGGACATAATAAATAATAAGAAAAACATAATATAAAAATGAAAGAAGAAGATGTATTTCAGAATGTTATTTTACTTTGCAAGTGGTATTATGGACACATAATTATAATTTTTAAGTTTTGTTTTTATACCTTTTTTGTTGGTTACTTATATAATGGGGATAGATTTGAGTTGCACTTTTAAATTTTAAGTCATTTTTAACTTATTTTAAGTCATTTTTTATATTTATCAAACACTTTTAAAAGTCAAAAACTGATTTAAAAGTAGATTTGATCAACTTTTAATTCAAACCAAATACCCTCTCAGAGTCCGTTTGGATTGACTTAAAAAAGTAGTTCTTAAATCAAAAATAAAAAGTTAAATTGAAATGGCTTTTAAATTAAAAAAATAAAAGTAGGGGAGACCTACTTTTAATTTTTGACTTAAATTAGTCAAGTAAAAATATTTAGAATGATTCTTGATTTATGAAAAAAAAAAAAACGAATTGGAGGATAATATTGAGATTATAAAATATAAATTTACAATTAAATTACTAGCCTAATGAATTTGACCCAAGGAGGACCGGACAAGAGTGAAGTCGATGGAGGGAGGGAGTCAAAGTCTTCTTGAACCCGTTTCAAATCTGAGCTGTTGGATTGAAATTTACGGTTGAGATTTAAAAAGGTGGCTTAAGATCTGTCCCTTTTTAGTGGGCGGCAAATGGGCTCCCTTCCATTTAAAAATGGGCTTTACTTTAATTGTCTCTAAAATGTTTTTTTTTTTAATTTTTCCTTCAGAAGACATATGGCACTTTAGAGACTATCACAAATGTTGTATTTATATATATGTTTAAGGACATTTTTGTTTCAAAATTCTTCTTGTAGAATATATTTAATACGTGTATTGTATTTTATATTGCTTTTGAGAAAGAGTCCTATGACGCGAGAGCATAGATGGAACTTAGATTTATGGGTGTTTGGTAGCTCGATAAAATTAAAGCTAATATATATATATAAATAATCAAGGTATTTATGTATTAAATTACTTCATAATTGATTTGTAAATAGGATAAAAGTTATTAATGTATTAATTTTTATTTATTTTTTATTTTAAATCAAAGATGGGCAAGCCCATTTTATTGAATAAAAATTTATGTATTAATTTTACACGGTGTTTAGTTGCGCTTTTTTTTTTTGTAATCCTACATAATTGGTACTTATATAACTTATGAAGGAATCTATGTATAATTTATGCGGGATAGAATGTGAAATAAGTTATGTATGTACTCCCTCCATTCCATATTAATTGCATTTTTGAGGTATTTTCCATTTTTCAAATTAACTTAATTGTTCAGTTTTCAAGACTACTTTTTAGAGTGTGCTTCCAATTTTACCCTTCATTTGGATTTTCAATGTGATGACTTCAATAAATTTGACAATAATTAATAAGGATAAAAACGGAAAACTATGTTCAATTTATGTCTTAATCTACTTTTCTTAAAGGGTGTGAAACACTTCAAAAATTCAATTAATATGGAATGGAGGGAGTATTAGTTATACATGTATTAAAATAATAAATGGCACGCCCTGAGCCTACACCATAGACGTGACCGGCACTCGAGAACCATCGCTGACCCCAAGCGAACCCTTGGCCTGGCTCAACTCTCAGCGGAAGACTTACTCAACAATAAATTAACTCAAAACAAAACTTTACTCAATGTCTTTAAAAGAAATAACTCATAATATATTAGAAAAATTCACTGGCCAACAGAAAGCAACTCAAGTCTTAAACATTAACAATAGAAATGAAAAGACTCCTCAACTACTATTGTCTATCTATGAAGCTTCTAAATGACAAAGATGGAAGTCGGGACAAGACCCACGACATCCTAAGAAAACTGAAAAGTAAATGGAATCCTCCGGAAACAAGGAGGCTCACCAAAGCTAACTCGAACTGCAAGTGGTATCAATGAAGCGCTAGTTGATGACCCTGGTTACCTGTATCTGCATCATGAAAGATGCAAGTCTAATGGTGTCAGTACATGAAATGTACGAGCATGTAAGGGGAACACTGAACATAACCTGCAAGCTTGAACTGATAAAAGGAAACCATACTCACCTCAACTCGACTCAAGGATACCCAAGAGACTCAAAGATGCTCAAGAACTCAGAAGTACTCAACTCAGTTCAATATAAAAACAATAATAAGATGCATTATAAAGAAAGCTTTTAAAACAATTAATAGTAACTCAATATATTTAAAAATACAATAAAACTCTTCTACTCTTATTTGAGAGATTCTATAATCGACAACCATCACTATGAGTTATGTGATGATACATCGTCTCGCCCACGCTGCCAGAATTGTCCTATACCTTGCCGGAGTATAAGATATTCTCAACTAAGTGGATCCACTAAGAGCTATGCTTAAAAATCAATAAGGAATCATCTAAAAAGTATGACCCTTTCTACCTACGTTAGCTACATGGATTATGAGGACTTTGAGTTGTTCGAACTCGTCCACATATCGGTGGTCAATACTACTGTAACACTCTGTATTCTACGTGTATTAGTTCTATTCATATGATTCTTATAAATTTCCTTGTGTTATAGTTATGGACTTGGTTTCCTATGCGACTAGTGACAATAGAATAGGTTTAAAGTGAACTATCTGTTGATTTTGATGCGACCCGATTAAGTTGACGTCGATGTAAGTATTTAAACTTGAGATCATAAGGTGGTATTTGAGTCTAAAGTTTAAAGTGACATAATGTATATAAGTTTAAGTTCAGTTAAAGGTATTAAGGTCTAGAAATGGAATAAAATATTGAGGTGCTTGCTTGACTTAACTAAGGTAGTAGGTGACAAGTAGGTGCATCACCTACTAAGACTCTTTTGACCATGTTATTGGGCCAAGTACACTACACCTACTTGCATTAATCTGGCCCAAGTTGAATAAAAGAATAAATGGACAGCCAAGGCCCAATCTTTCCAAGCCCACAAGAAATAATTTGAATGGAAAAGTAGGTGTATCACCTACTTAAATGTGTGGACTAAATTAAAGACACATGTTGGCTGCAAATGAAGTACAAGAAAGGTGGCAAAAGAGAACCTATTAAGGCCAAAAATCTTATACAAATATCTCATTTTCCTCTTATCCAAATTTTAAGTTCTCAAGTTCATATATTTCTCTCTCTCAAGATGAAACAACCACCCAATATTCCCACTAGGGTTCTAATTATTTTTCATCTTGTTTCTTCCAAAGCAGCCACAAGATCACCTTCTCTCATCTATTGTTTCAAGTATATTGGACAGTTCTTCAAGGGGAATGAACTAGAGATAGCTATATGTGTTGGCAACCAAGGTTTTGCCACTCTCTTCCAAAGATTAAAAGAATGTTACAAAAACAGTAATTGAAGGAGAATAACAGATTTAGATAACCAAGGTAAGGGCACTGCCA
>NW_006238989.1:429893-445632 GCF_000226075.1 Solanum tuberosum | reverse complement strand
AGATTTATAAGCTATGGTGATGCACCATTAAATTAAAGTTTTGGTAAGCTCACTGCCCGTTCCATGGGAAGGTTGTTTCCTGTAAATAACTATAACGGACAGAATTTGTGAAGGAAAACAATCAATTAGAAGGATTATGGGCTGGTTGCCTGGCTACTGTTTTGATGAGTTGAAATATCCCGAGTTGGTTGGTAAGCTGCTAATATTAGCCTTAATGATTGGTTGTTGTAGATGAAGACTATGGCGTTAAAGTATAGGTTGACACTTTGTAAGCTATACGATTGGGAATTGAGGTATGTAAGGCTATTCAATTTCCTATTTCTTTGGCATGAATCCAACACTTGTAGTTACAATGTAAGTTTTCTAAGTTCCCTTGGTAGTGACTGATCCATAGTTGCAGTTCCTCTCCCTAGAGCATCAAAGTGAGTACTCTAATATGAGTTTATTACTAAATGTACATGCTTACTCTGCCAAGTATAATGCATGCAGGGTTTAAACTTGTTTCATCGTCAAAGTACCCTTGGCACGTATTCCCTTTATACAAATCAAAATGATCCTAGGTTACACATGGTACATATGTACATGTATTGGATATATGATCTGCCCATATCTTGCCAATTTGCTTCAATTGTCTATTCCATCATATATGTCATCTTTGTACATGTTCATATGTTCCCTTTATTGGTTATTACTCCCATTGTGTTAGACTATAATGTTTCACAAGATCTCTACTTGCTCTATTGTACATTTTATATGTACTTGCTTGGAATATGTATCCGTTCTTAAGTTTAATCTGCCCACGTTCTCCCTTGGTTCCACGTTCATGTATACCTTGTATTTGATATTAGTTAGTGAGTATTTGGCTATCCTATAGAGTTCAAACTTCTTGGCTGAATGTTAAATGTCTTCACTTGATATGTGCTTCAATTTGAGATGTCAAAATGCTTACTGAGTCATATAAGCTCCTAAGTATTACACATTTATGTCACATTTGCTTCCCATGTCATTGTTATTATCGTAAGTCCATATTCATATGTCCTCTACTACTGGTCCATAGTTCCACATCTCAACAATGATTATGACCACCAAAACAACAATATCGAAAGAGTTATGATCATCAAAAGAGCAATATAAAAAATGATTATGACCACCAAAACAACAATATCGAAAGAGTTATGATCATCAAAAGAGCAATATAAAAAATGATTATGACCACCAAAACAACAATATCGAAAGAGTTATGATCATCAAAAGAGCAATATAAAAAATGATTATGACCACCAAAACAACAATATCGAAAGAGTTATGATCATCAAAAGAGCAATATAAAAAATGATTATGACCACCCGATCCCAATTGGTATAGAAGGGTGGCAGCTCAGGGGCGGAAGCCTAGCATGGGTCGATCCCAATTTGTGGAATTATGAGGACAGCATCCCAGGGGTTAAAATGCCTAGCATGGGTCATCCTCTTCTACCACTGATCAGCTGGTCATTTGTATAATATGTCTTATAATTATTATAATGCACAAAAAAGTAAAGAAAAGAATGTAACATACACGATTCCACAAGTATAAGCAGAGGTGGTCTCTAATCTTTATCTATTGGTATTTGGTTTCACTTGAGCTCTCATTTTACATATGAATGCTCAATTTCATGCTGCAGGTACAGGTACTTAACTAGTAGATCTCCCCAATAGAATCACATGATACTAAACGGTTGTTAGTGAGCTCCAAGTTGATTTGGGGCTTTGCCGAGTCTTTACTATGCGTATTTTCATAGTGGTACAGTCATGGATTCCAGTAGAGGCTTTGTGGACATTGTAAAGCTATCATCTGTATTCATAGTTTCACTTGTCACATGTATCAGTTCAGCTAGTCAACATGTCTTGTATTCAACTTCTCATCAGTAAATCTATCTGCATAGTAGTTTACTTTTTCATCCTAGGTCACTTGTAAAGCATGTGTTCATATGGTACTTGTCTGCCTCACCTAGGGTTGGGGTGTGACAACTACTCCCAATAATATAACTCAGCTCATATGTTTAAAAACATTTCTTCATCCTCAAACTTTGAGATTATTACTCAAAAGGTTCTCTTAAAAGAGATTATACTCAAAAGCTCCTCATGAACTCATTTGAAAATCGATGTTTTCTCTCATTTTAAATGTAAAAGCATTTACTCTTGGGAATACTTAGCTCCCATATATTCATTTTAAAAAATGAAACTCAGCTATACTCATCCTCATACTCAAGTACTCAAGTCTTAAAACAAATTTTAAAAGTTGCAAAAGACTTCTCAAATGACTCAAAAGAACTCCCTCAGACTCTACTCTTAACTTGATCTTGAATTTGAATTATGAATACAAGAATTATGTTCATGATATGAAGGATCTCGTGATGATTAAATGTGATTTAGAATAGTAAAATAAAAAAGGGAGTGAAGGTACACTTTAAAAGAACTTAGACGAGGTAAAAGATGGAAAAAGGACGGGGCAGGCGACCCTGGCGCACTGAGTGGCGCGGGGCGCCAGTCCCTAAACTACAGAGCCAAATTTCTGGTGCACTGCTGGTGCGGCATGTCATCCCCCTGCCCAGAAAACCCCATAAATTTTTATTCTCGATTTTTGGCCCTAATTCACCTAGAATCGAATGGTTTCTTCCAAACCTTCTTAGATTCGTTTACCCAACTTAATTACAAGAAAATCTACTCGAAAACCTCAAGAACAAAGCTCATTAACAAGATCCTCACCTCAAGAACTCACCAAACATTGTAATTCAAGAATGAAGAACAACACCTCAAGAATTTCATCACGAACCTTAATATATTGAATCTCACAGATGAATTTGAAAGTGAAACTCATGATTGGCGTGTGGGTGAACGAACCCAACACTACGAAAACTTATAGACCTTAATTTGGCGAAACAAATCCTCGATTCGCAAGAAATCTTGGAGAACGCTTGAACTCCTCTCAAAACCCTAAGCGTGATTTTGAATTATGAAAACTAATTTCAATCAGTTTAGCCTCCTATTTAGGTAACCAAAATGAGTTGGGCTGATGGGGTAATGAAAAGATCAAAATATCCCTCATTAATTCGAGTAAATTTTCTTAACTGGACAGGCTGAACACAAATGGGCATATCTCCCCATATGAACTCGGATTTTAGCAAACTCGGTGGCGTTGGAAAGAGGATTCAAAGACCTTTCATTTGATATCTTATGAGCCACCCAACTCATCATATACTGAAAGTTATGGTCGTTTGAAGTTGACCCAAAACTCATAACTTAAGTTTAGCTTGAACAAATCTCAAATTAGCTCTTTTCAAATTAGTTCTTTCCAAATTAGTTCTTTCAAATTTAGCTCTTTCTAAGGCCGAGGTATTACAATAAATTACACATTTATCCCATTAATTTTCTTTTAAATGTATATTAATTTACAACAAATCAAATTAATACATGTAAAATACTTTATCAAGTTATTTTTTTTTGGATTTTTTGTCTAGTTAATTGCTTAATTACTTTTAGTTTCTTTGCTTAATTTCTTGTTAATATTTTCTTTGGCGGTAAGGCAGTGGCTATTAATTGTAATTAATTTCTTTGTATAGTTTCTCTACAACACACTGTCAATACAAGTATTAATTATTTAAAAGTTATTTGTTATTTACTCTAATATAAATTACTTAATTCCTTAATCATATTAATACAAATTACTTAATTGGTTTAAGTTATTTGTTATTTACTTTATTGTGTTTTAGTTATTGGTATTTATTTAATTTATATCCACATGTGATTTTTCGGATGCTCGAGCACCCATTAACCCCAACGCGAATTATATATTCTTATGCAGAAATTTCATAAAATTGGTATCTATTTGCTCAACAGCACTCATCAGTCAAAAGTTGGGATGAGTGCTTTGGTTGAGAATCCAAAATAAGTGGCTCTGTTGTGCTTTGCGTTCATTGTTTGATTCTCAACTATGACATTTTTATAAACTCCCATGTTCTTTTCCTTTCTCGGTTTGTTCTCTTTCCTTTTAATCATACTTTCTTTGTTCTTCTTCTTTTCTTTGTCTTTCAATTTCTTCGTTCACTTTTTCATTTAGTTTTTAACTCTTTTTTCTAATGTTATTTTTGTTAACTTTTTTTAAAAAATAAATAAATTATTGTGTTAAAATAATTTTGCTCTTATATTTTATGATTGATAACAATTTTATGTTAATTTATATTTTGTGAGATTATACTGGCATATTATTATTATTCTACGTAATTTAACATTAAAGAAATATCAACACGCATGACCTTAAAATTCTAGATCTGCCAATGTTATTAACTATCAGAATAACAAATCAAAACCCTAAATCAGTTCTCCCTCAAATCGGACCACCATCAGAACCCTAATATCATCGTCTTTCCTTCTCCACCACATCCATTTCCCTGTTCTAGACCATCTCTATCCAAAACCCCGCTGCCCAACTTCTCCCTTCACTCTCATCGTCTTCTCCGACAACTCCCTAAGGCCGGAGAAGCCAACAAGCTCACAAGCTCACAAGCTCACAAGCTCCGACAAACCAAAGCTCTTTGTTGCGAACCAGAAACTTCAACCCTTATCTCTCTTAACTCCAGGGAGGATCTCCAAGCTCCAAGGAAATAGAGCAATCCAATAGACAATTAGAAACTCTACTTTCTCTATCTTCGAGCTCTGGCAAAAGAGCTCTAAGACGAAGCCCAAACCCCGACGAGAACTAAACCTCATTATTCTTCTCTCATTCCCCGACGAAACAATCTATGAAACCAAATCTCAAACAAGCCAACACTCGAGCTTGAGAGCCCATATAACCAACGAAACTAGAACTCTCACCTACGACAAGTTCATCATTTTTATTTCTGGTTTAATTTTATTCTAGATATTGATTAATCCCCATGGTTGTTCTAATTCTTAATTGATTATTGTCATTTTGTGCTTAGTTTTTGAATGTGTTAATACTCTTAGGGGTCGTTTGGTTTGAATATAAGTTATGATGGGATAAGTTATGTTGGGAAAAATTATGTTGGGATTAGTTATGATGGGATAAGTTGTCCTGAGATTATTTCTTATTGAGTGTTTGGTTTGTTATATTCAAAATAATATATATTGATAAATTTTAAGAACAAGATGTTTGTTTACAAAATTGTAAGAATAAGTTACCCATGGGAGGGATAACTTATCCCGGTACTAATTATTAATCCCGAGATAAGTTATCCCGGACTTGCCAACCAAACAACATAATTTTTTTTATCCCATCACTATTTCCTTATCTCATCACTATTATTTCTAATCCCTCACACCAAACGTGCCCTTATTCTTAACTGTCATCTTTATTTTTATTTTTTGATTTTTGAACTTGTTAGATTTTTATTAAATTGACTTATGTGTTTTGTTTATGAAATTCATATTTTCTTTATGTTTTATTATGTATATGCTTTATTTATTTATTTTGTTCATATTTAGTTGTTGATTTATATGAATTAATTTTATGTCTTCCAAAGATTTCCAGCGAGTTGATGTTTTGTTATGATTGAGCTATTGTGTTGACATATATTATTATCATTTAGTTAGCAGGCTATTACATATTATTTTACATTATTTTTTTGGGTTAGTTTCATATGATTTTATGTTTTTCTTTAAAAAAAATATCAAGTTAAAATTAATCAATGAAAAAAATCTCTTCGTCGATTTTCGAGGTTTCTCCAAAGACGAATTTTTTTAGTTTAACTTCACATTATACATTATACATTACAAGTTGGAATTGATTGTTGAAGAAATTTTCTTCGGCTTCCAAGGCCTGTCCTGTATGCAAGACAATTTTTTTTAAAATTATTATATCTTTCATTTTAATTTGATTCATTTTAATTAATTATTAACATTTTTACTAAGTGTGTTTATAGGTACCCAAAGTTGCTTCATGAGAAAGTTGTTCGAATGAAATTTGAATAATATTATTATTGACAATAGACAAACACTAGGTTGTTTCTCATGTTATTGCGTTACTTTATTATTTGTGTATATTTCTTGTTCATTATACTTGTATGCTATTTTTATCTCCTCCTCAATTTGAAAAAAAATGAATTCGTTCGGAATCACTTGAACCCTTACCTAGAATCTATTGGTTTCGTATACTATTTTTGGTTACTTAATTAGTTGATTTCCTAATTATCCTAAAATTAAGTGGTGATTCTCTAAATTTCTTTCTAAAATTCTTTTAAATAAATTAAATTGAATTAATTATTATTTGTGAGTTCCCACAACGTTGCGCCTTATTTGTAAAAATAGGGACGTCAGCACCAACTAGACAAATATTAATTAAATTATTAGTATTAGTTAAAAATTAAAGATTAAAGTATTACTATCCAAAAAAAATAAATTATTTTGTTTAAAAAATAAAATTTAAAATATTTTTCTTATCCCACTCACCCACCTACTCTCACTGTACCCACCCATTAAATTTCTTTTATAAAAATATTATGTTTGTGTGTGTGTTTAGGAGAGTATTTCTACTTGCCGCAAGTTTTTTTAAAAAATAAAAATTTCAATTTTGTTATATTCGGTATGCAAGTAGAAAAATCTTTCCTAAAAAATACATATATCTAACCTAAAACGAGAACTTTTTTTTTTTTATAAAAAAAATAGAGTGGAGGGTTAGATGGGGTAGTAGATTTTTTTTTCTTTTTAAAAAATAAAAATTATATTAAAAAAAATTGGGAGGAGTAGGTGGTTTGGAGTGGGGGGGGGGTGGATTGAAAGATTTTTTAATAATTTTTTTTTTTTTTAAAAATTAGGGGGCGAGGGATTATCGAGGGTAGGGAGAGGTGGTGGAGTGGGGTAAATTTGGTAAAATTGAAAGCTTATAAATCTTGTGTAAAAAATCAACATCTTTTTTCAAAAAAATCTAAATCCAACAAAAGACTCATATGCTAAAATGCCAAAAAAATGAGAGAGAAGAACACCCCTAAAAATAGTACCTGAAATCACAAAGATGAGAACTTTAGGAGGGCTTGCTTCAATACGAATTCAATTTTATATCTATTTGTATAAAAAAAATTGAGTAATTGCAGGAGAGACGATAAATTTGGAAAGAAGAATTCATATGAGGGAAGAAAAAAATTACAATGTCAACTCTCTTTGGGAATAACAAAAGTTTGGATAACTATGGGGAAAATTGAAATATACTTGGATTTAGACCATCTCCAACCCACTTCTATTTTACTCTTCATTCTCTTTATTTGGAGGGTAAAATAGAGAATGAGCACTCCAACCCACCTCTCTCTCTCTCTCTCTCTCTCTATTCTTCATATTTAGAGAGGTGAATAGTAGTTCTCGAAATTTGGAGAACTACTATTCACACTTTCTATTTCACTTTTTGAATATTGTATTATTATTTCTATTACTTTCTAATTACTTTTACATATATTGTCATTAATTAAATATCTAATATTCATACTTCTTTTTAAATGTAATACAATATTTTAAAAAATATATTATTTAATATATACTACATTCATCTGAATTAATAGTATTTTAATTTTTTCTAATTTTCGTCGAAATATAATTTGATTTTATTATTAAATTTCACTATAAATAATACACAAAATTAAAATGATAAGATGAAAAAATTAATTTAAAAATACAACACATAATATGCTTTTAATTTAAATACAAGATAACAATACAAATACATAACATAATAATTTTAATACAAGATAAAATACAATACATAACATAATAATTAATTCGCGATGAAACAAGAATCACGTTGAAAAGATGTTGAGCGTGCATTCGGAGTTTTGCAATTTTTCCAGGACCGTCACGTTTTTGGAGAAAAGAAGTGCTACATGATATAATGACTACATGTATTATACTGCACAACATGATAATTGAGGATGAACGTGATCTTAATGCGCCAATTCAAGCTGTCGTGAGGCTTCAACTCCAACGACATAAATGGTGGTAGATGAAAATTCCAATTTGAACAACTTTTAGCTAGACATAGAAAAATTAAGGACAAAAATGCTCATTTTGAACTCCGTAATGCATTAATAGAGCATTTATTGGAGCAAAGTAATAATTTTGAAAAATTGAATGTTTATGTAATTGTATTTCACTTTTATTTGAATTTGTCTATTAATTTGTAGATTATATAATATTTTATTGCAATTTATGTTATTTAAAATTTAGAATAAAATATAATTTTATATTAAAAAAAATTATCACATGAAAATTATATAAAGTAATTATTGGGAAAAAGAAATAAAGGAATTATTATGAAAAAAGAAAATAAAAATGAAATAGAAATAATACTATAATATTGAGGAGTGAGAGAAAAAATTACTTTCTAAAGAGTAAAATAGAGAATTAGGTTGGAGTTAGTTGTCTGGAAAAATAAAGAACTCTATATTAAAGAGTAAAATAGAGGGTAGGGTTGGAGATGCCCTAAAAGGGGTTATTTTAGAATTAAATCAAGTTAATTTGTTTTTTATGCAAGAGGTACAAATATGTCAAGCAAAAATTAAAGTTGAATACCTGAAATACCATTACAATAACTTGTTAATATTGATGACAGATTTGGTACTTTTTTAGAGGGAAGGATTTTGTTTTGAAATTTGAAGTATAGTACAATCTAAACTCATGACGGTACAATTAAGCCCAACTCCAGTTAAAAAAGGAGTTCAACTCTCCTTTTTATATATATGTAGTAAAGTAAAGCATATTTTGGGTACAATGCAACAATTATGTTGCTGGGAGACCACATATACAACTAAATTAAATAAGAATGGAAAAGAAAAGAAAACTTAATTCTCTGTATACGTAACAATCTACATCAATGTATATCTTCTTTAAAGTTGGAAAACAGAAGCTTTACCAAGTATTTGGTTAAAGTGAGGGGAAAAAAGGGAAGAAAGAATCAATGTGTTGTGGTTAGGAATTATTCAAAATGGCTGTTTGCAAGAGCTTAGGATGGAGTCCTCTAGAAATTGGGTAAGCTGTGATATACAACTCTGGGTCATTTCTGAAATGATCAACGTGAGGTGTAGAAATGAAGTTGCAAGCTCTAACATCGCGACCAATTCTTCGTTGCTCTTCTACAAAGGACTCAACCGAAACTGCAGGAATGACACTGTCGGCACTGTTGTATATGTATAATTGAGGGCAACTTGGTTGCTGAGATGTCAATAAATCTAGAACGTCAGAAAGTGTCCTGCAATTTCATCCAACCATCAATGTAAGTATAAACACGAAACTATTTTTGGCACTTGCTATACACACTAATTACTTGAAAATGTAATTACAACCCAGTGGTGAATGGACATGATATCGACAAGGTCTACTTTGTACGTTGAGTAGAGTACAATGACAAAAAGTAGATTTAATATTGGTACTTCTGTTAAAAATACTGCAGGCTGATAAACATTTGTAGAAAAGGTAATTCTGGAAGACATCTCCTTACCTATTTACGGTGGGAAGGTTCAAAACCACCTCAAAGAACTTTTCCTGTACTAATAGCAATGCTGCTTCAGTTACTGCAGGCTTAGTTTCCATAGAAGTTTTGGCTTCTATTGTCATGTCTCTGTCGTTTAAAGTCATGATGCGTTTTGTTGCAACACAATTCTTCTTCAAAAAGGCAGCAGAGAATCCAGAAGCTTAGACCTTGATACAAACAAAGAAGAGAACTTGACAAAATTAGTTTAACCTTACCAAAACAAAGATTAACATTTATTATATGCAACTACACAAGTACTAGCTTCCCTTCCCTCCTCCTAATGTCCACAGCCCAGGCCATCCACCTTCCCTTGAAGACTAAATCAAGAATGAACAACTTCCACATTATCAAGTATAAGAATTATATTTTGAAAAGCAAGCTGCATGTTTAAGGCCTAAATAGAAGAAAGCAACATGATCAAAATAAGAGAATAACAGGTCCTGATAAGAGTACAAGCAACTGAGCAATTCCTAAATGGCTACGCCCCGACTATATATGACACTTGTAATACTTATCCAATAAAAGCATGACACAGTTAGATTTCAATAGAAATGTATGGCTCTTAACAACAGCACTGCATTAACCTTTGGAAATAAGACTATGCTCAAAGATACACTATTCTGACACTTGCACATAAAATAGAATGATTTTCGCTCAGGTCTAATATCACCTGTAATTCAGATAAAGAGCCAATTTCATAAGGGATTGAGCCACTTGTATTATTCTCAGAGAGCCTTAGCTCATAGACCTTCTGGTATTTTTGAAGAGTTGAAGGAATGGAGCCAAAAAGATTGTTTCATTGAAGATTCAAGACATTTAAACTGGTGAGATTTCCTGATTCTGGTGGTATGGCACCTAATAATCTGTTGTAACTGAGAAAAAGTATGAGTTATTTTGGAGAGTTTCCAAGTTCTGCTGGAACTGTTCCAGTGAAGTTGTTGAATGAAAGATCGAACTTGTAACACCTCGAAAATGCTAACAAGAGTCGCATGTCGATAAACCACTTCTTAATTATTACAATATGTTTAATTCTCATTTTGGGAACTTGAAATAATGTTATATTTGCAACCTTGCTTAAAATAATTGTCATCGTAATTTAATGTATTGTATGGGGGTATTTGCGTAATGTTTTAATTAGAAATATGTATAGCTTTAAAAAGAGGTGAAGTATATATATATATATATATATATATATATATATATATATATATATATATATATATATATATATATATATATATATATATATATATATATATATATATATATATATATATATATATATATATATATATATATATATATATATATATATATATATATATATATATATATATATATATATATATATATATATATATATATATATATATATATATATATATATATATATATATATATATATATATATATATATATATATATATATATATATATATATATATATATATATATATATATATATATATATATATATATATATATATATATATATATATATATAGAAGGATATATATATATATATATATATATATATAGGTATATATATATGCATTTGGGCAGCACAAGTATTTGGGCAGCCAACTTTTATAGACAGTTGTGTATATGATAAGCACCTCTTGTGTTACTATATTTTGACACCTCCTCTTAGGAAATTCTTCTCACCTGAAGTATAAGTCCCTTAGATCATTGTCTAACCTGTTGTTCTTCAAGATCACAAGAGAAAATCTTGGTCCTTTTGGCTGGAAATCGAGTTACACTCTTCTTTTTGGTAAGTGGTAAAACCTGTTTTTGAGCTGGGTAGCATTTAGTATATTAAGCATATCTCATTCTGTAGAACTTTGTTTACTGCGAATAAATATGATTTGGAAAGGTAATTTGTATATGTACAACTCTTATGTTTATGTTAAACTCTAATTTGGTTGTTATGGATTCGAAATATGGGACGCATCATAGGACAACTTCTGTCCAGATTCTGAAGTTTGAAATCCTGTATGGACAACTGTTAGTGTTTTGAATATATCTTTTTATCCAAAATACATTTTGCGGTGATTCTTAATTGTTTGCAACCTTAAGAGAGGTACCTACATCTTTCATCAAGAGTATACAGTCCAGTTTTGCCGTTTGCCATTCCAAATCTTAGTTGCGACATGATGCACTAGGATGGCCAGAATTTACTGTTTGGGAGCATAGTCGTATTTGTACTGGCTACGCTTACTTGCAATGATTACCCTATTTTACGTCATCATTATTGAGCTGCTAGAAAGTAAATAAGTTATTGAATTCATTTTTTTAAGGTCTATATCCTCGTGTACAAGTTGAAGACTTTGATACGCTGCTAGGTCTACGGTTTGACTCATGGAGTTTTGTTGGACTATTTTTGTGCTAAAGAAATAAGGTTTGTGTATAAACTTATACTTGTACTCTTTTTACCTGCTGGTATATCTGAAAGTTATCTTGGTACCTTGGTTACCTCTTGTCACTTTGCATTGTCGTATTGGTATTCTTTAATACATTAAAGACGCTTATGTAACTCGCCCACTTGTACAGATTGTTTGATCACTTAGCACTCTTGTTGGGACCTTGTCCTTCTTGTGGCTGTGCCTTTATCACTCTTGGCATGCCTCTTGGTTTGGATCATTTGCCATCTTGACTTTGGATTTTTAGTTCTTCTTAAGAATGGAAGTTGTCCATTTTAGGTACGAACTAGGAAGACATTTTTTTAATATGGTTCTTGGTTCTCTTGATTATTGGGTTTTGACCCTTCTTGATACCTGCTCGTGCTTGGTGTGACGACATGATGTATATATTGGGTGAACCTTGTTATTGAATCTCTTGAAAAGTTGTGGTATGAGCATTCTTGACATTTTAGACCTTTTATATATTGAACTTGATACTCCTTGTATATTGTTTACTTGATTTACTGATTTTGTTTCGATTGTGCTGCCCTTGACTTGAGAATGATAACTTGGTGAATTTAAGGGCTCCAAACCTATAGTTTGTACACCACTAAGCTATATGCTTAGCGATAGTTGTTTCTATCATAGGGGCTATTTGCGATGATACTTGAAGCTGGCCATTGATGATGGAGATTTTGAAAGCCTTAAGGAAGATCACTTTTGCATATAGGCATATATATTTTGTATAAACTTGGGACTTGTACGTGATCGTTGTGCTGTATATTTACAGGAGATTTTGATGGCTGATTTGGTCATGTCTCCATGGGTTGTAATATAAGTATGGTTATACGTTTTTATCTTTTTGGGGGTGTGTAAACCCAAGTCTTGTAATATACTAATTTGCTATATGTCTTGAAAGTTGTGTGAAGCATGAGCCGACTGATTTTGGTACTCGGTAGCTTGTAATATTCTTGTTATTTCACCCTTGAGTGTGAGGTTAACATATGCATGAAGATCTGGTCGGTTAATTGCTTAAATGTTATATTTTTTTTGGAGTTCGTTATGAATCTAATCCCTCTACTAGATTAAAATTAGTATGCCCTCATTAATTGGTTTTAAATGTCGCAAGTATTTAATTAGATTTCTTGTTTAAGTATTGGTATCGTTTTGAAAGGATTGCTACAAGTGTTGGTATCAGAGCCTAGGTTTGTGGTTCTAGGACTTTTGTTGTGAATTACTAATATAGTTGTTTGCTTTCAAAAAAAGTTCTATTTAGATTATTTGTTCGCTTATATGGTTTATGATAATTGCATCGTATGTAGAGTGCATATGCATCTAGTACATATCCCTAATGCAGTGTGATCTTCCATTTTGAAGGAATTAAGTTATGGCCACTTCTTCTGACCGACCTATGGAAGCTGCTCATGAAGGTTTGGGTGCCTCTGTTTCCCAACCTCATGCACTGGAAGGGGTCGGAGAACATATCTCGAATCAGTATGTTCCCCACACTAGTGGTTCTGAAGTGGGAAACCATCAGGGTGTAAGAGCTGGTCCACATCCTCACATGAGTCATGGTACTCAAACCATGAATCCCCATTTTCAACAAATGGCTGAATTCTTCCACCATATGGCTGAATCGATGCATGATCCCCACAGGATTAACTTTGAGAAAATGAGGAAAATGGGTGGAGTGGAGTTTGAAGGCACTGTTGATCCCACAGATGCTGAACAATGTCTTGATCGCATGGAAAGGGTATTTAAGCAGTTGGAGTGTTCAGATGTTGCCAAATTTAAGTATGCTATTTCACTATTACAAAAGGATGCTTATGATTGGTGGGTAAGTGTTCCGAATGCCAAGGTAAAACCTTATGTTCTTACTTGGGATGATTTTGTTAAGGAATTTCGTATGAAGTATGTCCCACCTGCTTATTGTGATGCAAAGAAAAGGAGTTTTTGAATCTAAGGCAATGAGGCATGTCTATTGTTGAATACGAACAGAAGTTTCTAAGGCTCTCTCGCTATGTTGGTGGTATTATTAAAGAGGAAAAAGACAAGTGTAGGAAATTTGAAGACGGTTTAAATGATTCCATTAGGAAGAATGTGGCGATCCTGCAACATGAGAAATTTTGTAAGTTAGTGTCTGCTGCTCTAACTTGGGAACGACTTGATAAAGAAGAAACTAGTAGAAATGAAAACAGATTTCGAAAGCCTAGACCAGATTTTGGGGGTCCATCCAAAAGGGGAAGGTTTGATAATTCTAAGGCTGGTAGTGATAACAGGCCACCTCAATAAAGGCAAAACAAATCAGAAGTTTCTACAGCTAGCACTCCAAATTATGGCCAAGGCAAGCCTCACATTCCTACTTGTCCACAATGTGGAAAGAATCATTATGGCACTTGCAGGAGAGCTTCTGGTGCATGTTTCAATTGTGGGAGCTTTGATCATAAAGTGAAAGATTGTCCTAATCCTAGTAATGCTCCTTCCTTTAAAACTGAAGGCTGAGTTCATAAGCCTTCTGTTAATCATCCTCAAACAGACGGCCAGTCGGAAAGAGTGATACAAATTTTGGAGGATATGCTTCAAGCTTGCATTATGGAGTTTGAGGGTAGTTGGGACAAACACTTGGCTTTGATTGAATTTTCTTACAATAACAGTTACTAATCGAGTATTGGAATGCCTCCCTATGAAGCCTTATCCGGAAGAAAATGCCGGACCCCTCTTTGTTGGAGTGAAGTTGGTGAAAGAAAACTTGTTGGTCCTAAAATTGTGCAACAAACAGAGGACAAGGTAAAAATTATCAAAGATCGTTTAAAGATTTCTTCGGATAGACAAAAGTCGTACGTTGATCTTAAAAGGCGTGACATTGAATATCAAGTTTGAGATAAAGTATTCTTAAAGGTGTCTCCAATGGAAAAAGATTATGAGATTTGGCCAGAAAGGAAAGCTTAGTCCCCGATTTATTGAACCTTATGAGATAGTTGAAAGGGTTGGACCAGTTGCATATAAATTGGCTTTGCCACCTGAGTTAGACAAGATCCACAATGTCTTCCATGTTTCTATGCTTAGAAGATATTGTTCCAATCCATCTCATGTTCTTCCAGTCGAATCTATTGAGGTTAATATTGACTTGACGTTTAATGAAGAACCTATTCTAATTCAAGCTCGAGAAGTAAAGAAACTTAGAAACAAGAGAATTCCCTTAGTAAAGGTACTTTGGAGGAACAATTCTGGAAAAGAAGCTACGTGGGAAAGAGAAGAAAACACGAGAACCCAGTATCCGCACTTGTTCCAGGACTAGTGTAAGGTAAATTTTGAGATGAAATTTCTTTAAGGGGGAGAGAGTTGTAACGCTCCAAATGCTAACAAGAGTCGCATGTCGATAAACCACTTCTCAATTATTACAATATGTTTAATTCTCATTTTGGGAACTTGAAATAATGTTATATTTGCAACCTTGCTTAAAATAATTGTCATCGTAATTTAATGTATTGTATGGGGGTATTTGCATAATGTTTTAATTAGAAATATCTATTGCCTTAAAAGGAGGTGAAGGATATATATATATATATAGGTGTATATGTATGCATTTGGGCAGCACAAAAGTATTGGGGCAGCCAACTTTTATGGACAGCTGTGTATATGATAAGCACCTCTTGTCTTACTATATTTTGACACCTCCTCTTAGGAAATTCGTCTCACCTGAAGTATAAGTCCCTTATAACATTATCTAACCTGTTGTTCTTCAAGATCACAAGAGAAAATCTTGGTCCTTTTGGCTGGAAATCGAGTTACACTCTTCTCTTTGGTAAGTGGTAAAACCTATTTTTGAG
>NW_006238989.1:413231-429875 GCF_000226075.1 Solanum tuberosum | reverse complement strand
CGTATTTGTACAGGCTAGGCTTACTTGTGATGATAACCCTATTTTACGTCATCATTATTGAGCTGCTAGAAAGTAAATAAGTTATTGAATTCATTTTTTTAAGGTTGTATATCCTCGTGTACATGTTGAAAACTTTGATTTGCTGCTAGGTCTATGGTTTTACTCGTGGAGTTTTGTTGGACTGTTTTTGTGCTAAAGAACTGAGGTTTGTGTATAAACTTATACTTGTACTCTTTTTACCTGCTGGTATATCTGAAAGCTATCTTGGTGCCTTGGTTACCTCTTGTCACTTTGTATTGTCGTATTGGTATTCTTTAATACATTAAAGACGCTTATGTAACTTGCCCACTTGTACGGATTGTTTGATCACTTAGCACTCTTGTTGGGACATTGTCCTTCTTGTGGCTATGACTTTGTCACTCTTGGAATGCCTCTTGGTTCGGATCATTTGCCATCTTGACTCCGGAATTTTAGTTCGTCTTAAGAATGGAAGTTGTCCATTTTAAGTACGAACTAGGAAGACATTTTTAAATATGGTTCTTGGTTCTCTTGATTATTGGGTTTTGACCCTTCTTGATACCTGCTCGTGCTTGGTGTGACGACATGATGTATATATTGGGTGAACCTTGTTATTGAATCTCTTGAAAAGTTGTGCTATGAGCATTCTTGACATTTAGACCTTTATATATTGAACTTGATACTCCTTTTATATTTTTTACTTGATTTACTGATTTTGTTTCGATCGTGCTGCCCTTGACTTGAGAATGATAACTTGGTGAATTTAAGGGCTCCAAACCTATAGTTTGTACACCACTAAGCTATATGCTTAGTGATAGTTGTTTCTATCGTAGGGTAGGGGCTGTTCGCGATGATGCTTGAAGCTGGCCATTGATGATGGAGATTTTGAAAGCCTTAAGGAAGATCACATTTGCATATAGGCATATATATTTTGTATAACCTTGGGACTTGTACGTGATCGTTGTGCTGTATATTTACAGGTAGATTTTGATGGCTGATTTGGTCATGTCACCATGGGTTGTAATATAAGTATGGTTATACGTTTTTATCTTTTTGGGGGTGTGTAAACCCAAGTCTTGTAATATACTAATTTTCTATATGTCTTGAAAGTTGTGTGAAGCATGAGCCGACTGATTTCGGTACTCGGAAGATTGTAATATTCTTGTTATTTCACCCTTGAGTGTGAGGTTAACATATGCATGAAGATCTGGTCGGTTAATTGCTTAAATGTTATATTTTTTTTTGGAGTTCGTTATGAATCTAATCCCTCTACTAGATTAAAATTAGTATGCCCTCATTAATTGGTTTTAAATGTCGCAAGTATTTAATTAGATTTCTTGGTTAAGTAGTGGTATCGTTTTGAAAGGATCGCTACAGAATTCACCAAGACCTTCCATTCCTCCACAAACCATGTGGAAATTTCCCCAAAAATTGATTAGATATAATAAGAAAACGGCCAAGGTTTTTTGGTCAGCAAGAGAAGATGCTAGATCTCCAGTCAAATTTTTGAACAATAAATCAAGAATCTTGATATCTTCAAGTTGTCCAAATTCAGAAGGGGTTTTTCCAGTGAAAAAAATGTTAGAAAGGTGAAGACTGGTCAGATTTGTGGACACCACTAACTCAGATGGGATAGGACTAGGGAAGCTGTTATTTGTCATGTCAAGAACTGTCAGAGAAGTTGAACCAGCTAGCGGAGAAATGTTTCCACTGAGCGTATTGTGAGAAAAGTTAACTTTGCTGAGATATTTCAGAAGGGAAAGATATTCAGGAAGTGGACCTTCAAAGCAATTGTTGTAAAGAGTAGTTAGGTCCAGCTCTTATAGAAATCTTAAAGTTGGTGGCAATTATCCTGAAAGTTTGTTATCAGCAAAGGCCAGTTTTTCATGTTTCCTGCAGTAGCCTAAGCTTGATGGGATTGGACCAGATAACTCATTCTGAGTTAGCTGAAGAATAACAAGATTCTTAAGCCTACTAATGGCATCAGAAATAGAGCCTGGAAATTGATTAGCCAAGAAATCAATGCATACTAAGCAATTTGTCATTCTCTTGGGGTAGTTACTGACACTGGTTTTCATAGAGGTAGTTCACACATCCTCTGAAGCTTTCCTATTTCCACTGGAATTCTTTCGGAGAGCATTACATGGAATAGGTACAAATCTTCCAAGTTAGTCAAGTTTCCTGTTTTAGGTTGTATATTTACAGTAAAGTTGTTATTGTTGAAAATGAGGCATGTGAGACTTTCTAGCCTGTCGAGGCCTCATGGAAGCATTCCTCCAAAGTTATTACTGGAGAGATCAAGTAGTCGCAGGGACGTGTGCAGTTTAGTAGCTCCAAGGGGAAATTCCTCGATGGCTTATTCTCAGCCAGAATAAGTAGGCTTAAAGCTTGAACCGTGAAACAAAAGTTACTTAGAATGCTTCTTGTTAAAAAGTTGCCAGAGACAGCTAAACTTTCAAGATTCTTTCACGTTATCAAGCATAAGAATAGTTTTCGAAAAACAGGCTGTATGGTTAAGGCCCTAAGATAGAAGAAAGCATCAGGACAAAAATATGAGAACATCGGGTCCCGATTAGAGTACAAACAACTATGCAATTCTGAGTGGCTAAAACCTGACTATATACGATACTTGTAATGCTTGTCCAATAAAAGCATGAAAAGGCTGGATTTCAATAGAAATGTATAGCTCTGAACAAGTGCTCTGCATTAACTTTCAGAAATAAGACTACTCTCCAAGAAACACTCTTCTGACACTTGCACATAAAAATGCTATCTTATTATCACAATTTTTGAGTCAGCATTACCTGTGGATCGGGAGCTGCGACAGGGGCAGAATCAACAATACAACCCTTAATCCTTCTCATTAAAGCATTATCTTGTTTCTGAAACTTTTCCAAAATGACACCATAACTGTAAGGCCAAGAGAATAAAAGAAGTCAATCAATAATTATCAAGCTAGTATTAAGGAAAATGTAAATACTTATGTTTCTGTTGTCTTCCTAGACTAATGAGTATCATAAAGAACTCACGTTAACCATCCAGTATTGCTGAAAGTGTGGAAGACAAAGTTCTCTCCATGCTCTTCTTCCAACCAATCAACTAGATGATTCACAAGCATTTCAATATCTTGCTTTGCCTTTCCCCCGACTTGATAGCTTAGAATCTCAGACATTGGGAAAGTAAATGTAATGACATGATATCCCCTTGATGCATACCACTCTGCATATCTCTTTAGATGCTTTTGCTTTGCACCTAACCATCCCAATAATACCACCATAGTGGCAGACTTTAGTGGTGAAGAATTAGAATTCCGTGATGCATTTGGCTCAGGTAAGTGCCATGTATACAATACCTCGAAAGGTGAAAAAGGAAGTGTATATGTATATGTGGAGGGATTAGCAGAGTTAGGCAATGCTGCTGATTGATAAGAGTTGAGCAACAAAGAAGAAGTAGGAAAATGAAGGGTTGAAAGAGAAGTAAAAGTGGTGTTATTTAGAATAGGCAGGGGAACATGTATTGTGGTGAGGTAGGAGGAGAAATGGGGTATATTAGAAAGAGATATGTGAGAGACCCAAGATGTTATCTTTTCCTTTTCTTGGGAATTGTTGTGTAATGACTTAGATGGCCAGAATTTTTCATGAAGATCAGTAGATACAGATAGCAACTGCAGATGCTGCAACTATAGGTCTTTGGAGGATTCCAGACAAGTAAGCCATGATGATATATTTGTTTTGCCGGTGAAGAGAAAGAAGACACACCTCAGAAATTGGGCTGCCAATATAGATGAACTATAATGACAGCCCTACAAGCAAAGACTATATAGTTGTCAAATTTTGTGGCTGTCACAAAAACGCATGAGATTAATTAATTAGAAGACAAGACCCAATATAATACGAAAAAGGTCAAAGTACACGCGTGCGTGAGACTTTTTCACAAATACAATATGCCTGACGACACATGCTAACAAGACAGAATATTCAATCAAACTCCCTTTTCTTACCCTAATGTTGATTTTCATCTAATTAACAATTGGTCAAAACTCAAAACTCAGAAAGGGAAAAATGGAAAAGATAGACGTTGAGCATCTGGTTTGTTTTTATGGAAAAAAATAGGTTTGACCCATCCATAATGAGGGTGGGCGGATCGGCCTCTCAAATAAACAAACATAAGCATTATAGGTTGATTGTAAGAGGAACACCATACCTGAGAGACGAATAAAAAGTATTTCTTCTTTCTTCTTCTGACAAGGAAAAAGGAAAAAGGAAAAAGGAAAAAGGAAAAAGAGACGAGTCTTATATTTCTTGTTAAGATTTCCCACCTTGCTTTTCCGGAATAAGAGACTACTTTTGTTTTTTCTTTTTTTTTTTTCAATTTCAAAATTGCTCCTTGCCCCATTATTTTACTTTATTACTAAATTATCTCTCTTATAAAATACGAATATACTGCGCTACATCATTTTTTTAAGAAAAAAAATAACATGCTCTACCTAACTTATACGATCTATTTATCATTCATACATCTATTCTTAAAAAACAATTCTTTTTAATAAAATTCGTAGCTAACATTGTATTTGGTAGCAATTACCTCCCAACTAAAATCAACCCTACGTGCAAAACTCAAGCGCTATCATTCAATCCTACAAAATCCAAGCATTGTCATCCTCCAACCATCGCCGTCACTGATAATTTGGGTTTTGGCTCCACCGCTCGAACTAAAAATCAACCATGCAATTGCCTAACTACAAAACCTAAGTGTTGTCACCCAACCTTGCAAAACACAAATATCCTCATCCTTCTACCATCCACCACCATCATCGATTATTTGAGTCTTAGATCCACCACCTATACCTCCTCCACACATATCACTGTAGGGAGAAGATGTGATAATTTAGGGAAATTGGGATCTACATCGAAAAGTATAATGTATGAGATTTGGATTTTGTTTTTTTTAACGATGGGTGGTGAATTGGATATTTGTTCTCATACTCTTCCAGTTCTTATTCTGTATCACTAGTTGGATGAATCATACTTCTAAAATCGAAATACATTGTATGAGATTGGGGTCCTAGAATACAATGTGTTAAGTAAATTGAAAATAGTGACATACAATTTGGTGATGATTGAGGTGGTTTCGAGTGATAGATACAAGTGTATTTCGTAAAATATAAGTTCGATACATTAATATACAAGTGTGTGCACACACACAATTTATATATATATATATATATATATTATTGAAATATATGTTGTATGCATCTTCAATGGTGGACAATTGTATGTTGTATTCTTGTATAGATCTAGATCACCATCTTGTTCTTTTTATATATCTTCATTGTATTTCATTATATGCAATAGAGACTAGAATATGATGCGCGAGCACATACAATCTATTGTGACTATATCTATTGAGACATCAAAATAAAGTGAAAAAATATAACCTATTGTGATTGTTGTAACACCCCACCTACATAGAATGTTTAAATTAACTTGTGCCTCTGGGGAAAGTCTAAGAGTTCTCAATATCCTAAGAAGGATGCGTTATGACGTATTTGACTCACACAATGGTTGTATTTTAAATTTTGAAGTCAAGCGAGTGGTAAAATAAAAGTCAGCAAATAATCACAAGTTACTTTCCTAAACTTTCTGAAATTTGAGTCTATCCCAATATATAAATGTTAGTGAGCCCAAAACTTATCAAATCAAAGGTCTACGAGTCTAGTTTCCAACGAACTTAACTATTTGTCCATACAACTTCAAAATATAAAGATATTCACGTTTTTGTGAGACTATATAAACAAACTCATGAAGTGGAACCCAAGGTCGGTGGAGGCCTTTACAGACCTCACCTTCTCCATTTAAAATCATTTCTCTCATCTTAAGCCCAGAAAAATATATGATAGAACAAATTTGAGATCCACCTTTTATATCCATGATTTCGACATAAAAGCTGCACAAAAGTTGTTCTACACCCCGAGCTCATCGTTTTGATATAGTTTCTCCGTAGATTGTGGCAACGGGGGCTTAACTTCATATTCAGTATGTGGCAGTGTTTTTGACATACACTCTATTTGATTTTCAACCCAAGACTAACTACCACAATGTAATAAAAAATAAGAAGGTAAAATTGGGGGATTTGGAAAACACGAATTTAATTCAAACACAAGTATCAATATCAAGAGATCAACACAAAAGAGTTTCAACATGATGGAGACAACTAGGGGGTGTGTGCAAAGTCGATGAGGCTTCAACTCAATAAACAATAATTAATCAATTCTAAATCAATCAAACCCTTGAATATTATTTGGTCTATGCTATATTCAATATTCTTGAGTGGGTTAGACTATCTCTAGATCATGCAAACAAAACATCAAACATTTCTTGAGTGGGTTAGACTATCTCTAGATCTACCCTTAAATGGATAAATAAATCAAATTAGACTAACTCTAGCTCTAAATCTATGACAAATTTATCAAGTCCTCACTAATAACGCCTTACCCAACCTTATTTTGCTTTCTCAAGCCAAAATAGAGTTATCTAGTTCAACCAGTGTTTGTAACCATTGATTTTTAGATTAAAACTTGAAAGCATCAATAGATCCATATATGTATAGAAACTAATTTAATAACTAATCAAGTACTACCCATTAAAGTGTAACACCTTGAAACCTAGTAGACTAAGTAAGGGGCTAGATGACAAGTCACAAGCCAAGGATTTGAGCCTGGGCACCTTCCACAAAGGTCCAAACGGGTCGTGAAGGGCACCACGAGGCATGGTGTAGCCTGTGGTGGCTCACAGAATTGAGCCAAGGAAGGCTCCCCTCGCATGAGCATCCAAATGGCTCATGAAGAGGTCAACGAGCTGTGGTGATGGCTGTGAGGGGAGGAAGTAGCTAGACAAAATGATGATCCTTCACATGAGCCACTAGACGGCTCATGAAGGCCTTAACAGGCCGTGAGAAGGGTCGTGGTGAAGGGGGTATTTGGAGTGGCACGCCAAGCTACTGATCAAGGACCACGGCTACCACTACGGGCTGTGTGGTCCTTGACGGCTCGTGAAGAGCTTTGTGAAGGGGGCTTCGACAGTTTTAATAAAGGGGTAGTTGGGTCTTTTCCATTTTTCTTTAAAACAAAGTTATGTCGTTTTACCCATTCCCAAGACACCTATTTAAGTGATTTTAACCCTAAAACTTACCCATTCAAGTCATTATCTTAAATTCACCAAAAGAAATTGGGTTCTTCCACTCCAAAATATTTCTCTCTCTAGAAACGTGAAGAAGACAAAGAAGAAGGGTTGAAGCTAGGGCTCAAGGTCAAGTCTCCATTCTCTAATCAATTGTGGGCTTTGATAGCAAGGTATGATAGCTTTATCCATCCATGGAATCCTTGCATACATGGATCCCCTAAGTTCCCCAATTTGAAAAGTAGAAATTCCCCAATTTGAGTTAGGGTTTTCTCCTAATTTGTGGGTCATTATGAATGTTGATTCAATTGATTGAATTATGATTTTTATGCATGAATTGAGAGGATTCTATTCTTTTTATGATGAATTCCCCTATAGCCATGCTTAACCCATGTTTCTAAGTGGAATTGATGTAAATGGGTTATAATCTATGAAATGAGAATTTTATGGGTTTGTGTGTATTCTTATAGGATGAATAAGATACATTATGAATTTGCTTTGAGATTGAAGCATATGTGATGATTATGATCTGAATTGCTTTGAGAGTGAAACATATGTTATGAATTGTTGATTATTGATGTAATTGTTGTGGAAGGGATCTTTCCCACATGATTTTCTTATGTATGAATGTGAAAGGCTTCCTCACATTGAATGATTCTAGGTTGAAAGGATTGCCCACCTAAAGTGAATCTAAGCTTAGGAATCATGAGAATGATGAGGCTAGAGGCGATTACCCTTGACCTCTAATGAGAAGAATATGAGGCGATTACCCTTATTCCTTAGAATTGGGCAAGAGGTGAGTACCCATGATCCTAAGTAAAAGACAAGAGGCGAGTACCCATGTCATATGATAGAAAGACAAATAGGCAAATTCCCATGTCACATGATGAAAGGACAAGAGGCGACTACCCATGATCCTATAGTAAGAGGGACAAGAGGCGACTACCCATGATCCCAAAGTAAGAAGGACCTGAGGCGATTAACCATGTTCCTTTATAATAAAGAAATAGGCTATTCCCCATGTCTTTAAAAGATATGCTAGAATATGTTATGATAGGTGATGAGCTTGGATTGTTGCTTGAGTTTGCCTTCTATGATGAGTAAGACTAGTAGCGGATTACCCATGTCTTGGCTAAGTATGAATTGAGGTTACTTCAATAAGTACTTCTTATATGTTGAAATGGTCTATTATGTGCATTGATTATACTTTATGACTTATGTTGTCAAGCTCTTATGTTTATGTTATGTTTGTGCAAGCTATCATATTTAGTACATTTTTGTACAAACACATACTCTTGCCTATATTTCTTATCCAAATGTAGGGTCCGACGTTCCCGATTCTCATCCCTCTGGCTAGGATTCATAGTAGAGAGAAAGTTGAAGATTGGTGAGTCCTCATAACATCCGAGGATTTGGCCACTATATTCCTTATGTTCTTTAATTTTATGTTTTGAACATTGTTGTTTGGGCTGTGTCCCAATATTCTATTGTATTAAATGATTTTTGAGACAAGTGTATTAGAGTTTCGCTTCGTTTATAAAACTTTGGTTATGTTTGAAGTGTTTTAAATCTTATTGATTTTCTATTATCTTGACTATGAATGCTAAGTGGATTATATGAGGCCTCTCGGGGTCTTGTATTCCATGTTACGTCTAGGGGGAGCCCCTGGGTCTTGACAAAACTTGGTAATCAGAGAACAAAGTTTAGTGGTTCTAGGATGTCTCAAAACCACGTCAAGTAGAGTTTTGTTCATGAGTGTGAAGCGCGCCACATTTTTGAATGAGAAGCTACAATATGCTTAGGAAACTTCACTTCTATCATTATTCTAAGTCGTGCGATAGAGTTTAACTCTATAAGGTCTCTCTCCTAATCCTTACCTGATGGTGTACAAGAAATGACTACTCAAAGAGCTTTTGCTAGAAGGAATGATGGAGAAAATGTTGGTCAAGAAGCTCCTTCTCAAACTTCTCAAGCTCCGGTTGACCCTTTGGCCGAGCAAGTGACTAATGCGGAGTTTAGGACGTCTTTTCAAGTTTTGGCTCAAGCCGTGACGACCCAAGCCAATATGGAGGTTGTGGTCCCCGTGAACCCAAGTGTGGGTACGACGACATCTAGAGTGAGGGACTTCACTAGGATGAATCCTTCGAAGTTCTATGGTTGTAAGGTTGAGGAAGATTCTCAAGAGTTAATTGATGAGGCTTACAAGGTGTTGACTATTATGGGAGTGACTCCGGTGGAAAATGAGGAATTGGCCACTTATTAACTTAAATGTGTGGCTCAAATTTGGTTCAACCAATGGAAGGAAGCAAGACCGGTAGATGCGGGTCCTCTATAGTGGGAAAGGTTCAAGTCTGCTTTCCTTAACATGTTATTTCCTCTTGAGATGAGGGAGGAAAAAAGTTCTTGAGTTTATTGATATCCGACAAGGGAACATGAGTGTGAAAGAAAATGCTTTGAGATTCACACAGTTGTCGAGGTATGCTCCTTCTATAGTTACCGACTCTAGGGCAATGATGAGCAAGTTTGTTTCGGGTCTGTCCGAATTGGTGGTGAAAGAATGTCGTACAACTTTGCTTGTCCGTGACATGGATATTTCTCGTCTCAGGTTCATACCCAACAGATTGAAGAGGAGAAACTTAAGGAGAGGTCTAGGGAGTCAAAGAGGGCTAGAACCGGTGATGGTAATTTTTCTAATGCAAGGTCTGATGGACATGGTCGCCCTAGGTATCGACAAAGGTTTTCCAGGTAAGGTTCCTCCAATGTTCCTAAGTTCAACAAAGATAGGGTGTCTAACTCTAAGACTCAAGGAGGAAATGATAGTGGGTCCTTATTGCCTACTTGTACTAAGTGTAGAAGGAAGCACGAGGGCAAATGTATAGCGGGTTCCAATGCTTGTTTTGGTTATGGTAAGATGGACCACAAGATAAGAGATTGTCCTTCAGTTGCTAAGAATAAGTGAGATAGTCGTCGTAGGGCTCAACCCTATCCTTCATCCGGTCCAAGTGGTTCGGGTTCTAATGATCCTAATCAATATAGGTTCTATGCACTTCAAACTCGTGGTGAACAAGAGGGTTCTCCCGATGTGGTTACCGGTATGTTGAAAGTCTTCCAACTTTATGTTTATGATTTACTTGATCCCAGTGCTACTTTGTCTTTTGTGACGCCATATTGTCTATGAGATTTCATGTGCTTTCTGATGTGTTTTTAGATCTTTTTTCACTCATGTTGGTGATTCTAATGTGGCTAAGAGGGTCTATAGAAAGTGTCCTGTCTCCTTGTCCCATAGAGTTACTCTTGTTGATTTGGTAGAGCTTGATATGCTATATTTTGATGTTATCCTTGGTATGGATTAGATGCACTCTTGATATGCTTATATTGATTGTAGAACCCGTGTAGTCAAGTTTCAATTCCCAAATGAGCCTACCTGTAACACCCTAGAAATCTAATAACCTAAGGTAGACATGTAGTCTAGTGTCCTTAATGAGTTAAACGTAAAGATTAAAGTCCTAAAATGACCTCCCTAACTTAGTACTAATGTTTTAGGACTTACACGTCAAGGCACGACCCCCAAGGACTCCCCAAGGTTCCTTGAGGAGGACCCAACTGAAGGCCCAAAAAGTTGTCAAAAGACAGAACCACTTATGAATGGGGACCCACACCCCGTAGTGGGGGTCGTGGGTTGAGACTTAGTCTCCCAACCCTTGCCTTGATTTTCCTCCTCTCTAAAGCAAACCACGAGTATGCAGTACGTGGCGTCACCCCACCTACGGTCCATAGGTGGGGCAGTCGTAGGTCACACCTGAAGCTCACTAGTTTCGGCCATTAGGAAGGTTAGGGTGGTAATTTCCTAATTAATTAATTAGAGTTAAGGGATAGTTTTTATGGTTTTATAATATATATTTAAGGTTTTTAAGACTAATAACTACCCTTTAATCCCTCATAACTCACAAGACTCAAAACATAACCAACTCTCTTCTCCCAAAGTTTCTCTCTATGACTCCATTGAATAACAAGAACAATGTCAAGATTATGGTTCAAGTTCCAACATTTTCACTCCAATTTCATGAGGAAAACATCAATCAAGGTATGGGAGACTTGATTCATGGAACAATTTTCTCCATGAAGCCCTTCAACTCTTTAATTTCAAATTCATAAAACTAGGGTTTTCAATCTAGCCATGGGTTCTTCCTAAAAACGATTTCATTATGTTAATTGTCTTATATTATGGATGATTTGATGTTTAGTGGTGAACCCATGAATTACCCTATGACCCCAACTTCATGAATTGTGATGGGTGTATTGATGCAAGATGAATACTATGAATTGTATCTATGATGTTTTAGTTATTGAATCTTGTTTTATTCATGCCTAGTGTAGTATTTCTAGGTGTAATTGAGGAACATGATTCTTGACCCTTGAAAGAATTAAGCTGCTAGGGTTTGTACATATTGATGAAAGTTGTGTATGAACTTTTGATTCAATTAGAAAGTGAAGATCCTATGACTATTGTGTAAATTGAGGTATTGTTGAAAGACCATTCTTCCCTTACCCTTACACTTGATTATGTATGAATTCTCTAGGATGATGATAATGTTGTTGTGTTGATTGAAAGGCTATTCTCATGAAACATTATGAACAATAACGTGAAAGGTTGAAAGTTAGTTCTCAATTTATTGAATCTATGAGCTATTTTATGAGTTGTATGAATGAAAGGCAAAGTATTCCTTCACATATGTAAATGCAATTCAAGACTAATTATGTATAATTGGGAAACAATGCTTATCACCGAGTGGATATTGTCAATGAGGTAGAGGCCCTCCCGTCAATACAATAGGTCGGGTCATCTAGATTATTCTCATGAGATGGAAATTCCTCCGCCAATACAATAGGTTGGGTTTCTAGAAGCAATCTCCCTATCCCCATAACTATATGCCCACATAGGTCTTTAGCTAGTGGATCCACCTAATAGCTATACATTTAGTTCTACCTTAGGCAAGTAGGATACCTTCTTTTGGTGTGGGGTTACATGACACCGGATTCGATGTAGCTCACATGATCTATGTCAGTTATGGCTACTTTTCCTATATGATAAGATAATGAATAAGACATGAACTATACTATGACTTCTTGGTGATTTTTACTTAGTAAGAGTGGGGGTATGAGACTTCACTTTTACATTGCACAAGTTGACTTAGTAGGATGTTATGGGATGGTTTCTTGACAAATGCATACTTTTCAACTAAAATGTCCTTTTTATCATATTTTAAGGATTTTGTGCATGCTTCCATACTTAGTACTTTATGTGCTAACCCATTTCTTCTACATTTACTTTGAGTGTAGGTTCCGATTGTTGAGACGTACTTTCTCCTTCAAGTGAAGCTTGGGTTGACTATTCCCTAGGCTTGGTGAGTCCTCAAGTTTGAGGACAAGATGTTATTGTTTGTAGTTTCTATTGTACTTTCTATATTCAAGACTATTGATGTAAAGGGCTCTGTCCCTAGGATTGTACTCCTATGTTTTAGATGGTGATTGAGACAAGGTCTAGAATCTTATGATTTTCTTCATGAAAAAGAAGTTTGATTTTGATTGTAAAAGTTTTAAATTTTCCGCATCAATCTTATGGCTTTATATGTATGATTATGCTAAGGGCTTGTATGCAACCCCTTCGGGGTCAAGTACACTGTGTTACGTCTAGGGGGTACCTCTGGATCATGACAAACTTGGTATCAGAGCATAAGGTTTTGGGAATGATATTTAGGTTGATGTCTTATGAACTGCGTCTAGTAGAGTCTTGTTCATGAGTGTGAAGCGCGCCACACTTATGAATGAGAGGCTATAAGATGTTTAGGAACTTTCACTTCTTTTATTACTCTTTAGTCATGCTTTGGAGTCCTAACCCTATTAAGTCTTTTTTCCTAACCCTTTTCTTGTGATTATAGACAATGAATACAAGAAGGGCTAATGCAAGGAGGGCGGAAGTGGAAAATATGAATGAGAGAGTTCCTCCCAAGCTCCTCATGACCCTCAAGTTCCTAATGATGAAGGGGCTATGACTAATGTGGAGATAAGGGCGGATTTCCAAACATTGACTCAACTCATGACGATTTAAACTCAAGCCGTCACCACTCAAGCCCAAGCTATAACTGCCCAAGCCAACCGAAAAGTTGGGCCCCGGGTAAACCCTAATGTGAGCACCATGGCCTCAAGGTTGAGAGACTTTACTAGGATGAACCCCCTATGTTCTTTGGTTCCAAAGTGAATGAAGACCCACAAGAGTTTGTGGAAGAGGTCTACAAGATAGTGGATGCTATGGGGGTGACTTTTATTGAGAAAGCCGAACTAGCCGGGTATCAATTGAAGGATGTGGCCCAAGTATGGTACACTCAATTTAAGGTGAATAGGGCTATAAGAGTGGGTCCCATAAGTTGGGAAGTATTCAAGAAAGCCTTCCTCGATAGGTTCTTTCCCCGGGAGAAGAGGGAAGCCAAAATTGAAGAAATTCATCAACCTTCGTCAAGGAGGTATGAGTGTCCAAGAATGCTTCTTGAAATTCACTAAGTTGTCCAAATATGCCCCATCTTTGGTGTCTAACCCAAGGGATGAGATTAGTCGATTTGTAACGAGCGTGTCCGATTCCATTGAAAAAGAATGCCGTGCGGCAATGCTCCATGACAACATGGATATCTCACGGTTAATGGTACATGCTCAACAAGTTGAGGAGACAAGGCTTAGGAAGAAGAATAGAGAGGTAAAGAGGGCAAGGACAGATGATGGAAATTCTTTTAAGGGTAAGTTTGAGGGCCAAAGTAGACCAAGGTTCAAGAAGAGGTTTTCCAACCAAAGCTCCTCTAGTGCTCCAAAGACCAACAAAGATAGGGTTTCTAACCCTAAGCCTCAAGAAGGCAATATGGGTGGATCTTCCATGGAGAGGCATACATGTGCCAAGTGTGGTAAGAAGCATGATGGGAAATGTCTTGCCGGTAGGGGTGTGTGCTATGGATGTGGAAAAAGTGGACATCAATTGAAAGATTGCCCAACCCTTACGACCAAGGAAAGAGAGGGTAATCAAGCTCCTCCTAGTGGTTCCAATTTCGATGCTCCCAAGAAGAATCGCTTCTATGCCCTCCAATCGCGAAGTGATCAAGAGGGTTCACCGGACGTTGTTACCGATATGTTGCAAGTATTTTCTATTGATGTTTATGCATTATTAGACCCCGGTGCCACTTTGCCTTTTGTTACTCCTTTTGTGGCTATGAAATTTGATGTAATCCCCAAAATCCTAATAGAGCCTTTTTCGGTTTCTACCCTGATTGGTGACTCGGTTGTAGCTAGAAAAGTATATAGGTGTTGTCCTATTTCTTTGTATCATAAAGTCAGTTTGGTTGATTTAGTAGAATTAGATATGTTGGACTTTGATGTCATCTTGGGGATGGATTTGTTATATGCTTGTTTTGCGTCCATTGATTGTAGAACCCGGGTGGTTAAGTTTAAATTTCCTAATGAGCCTACTTTAGAATGGAAGGAGGGAAATTCAATCCCTAGAGGTCGTTTTATTTCATGTCTAAAAGCTAGAAAAATGGTTTCAAGGGGGTGCATATATCACATTGTTAAGGTTATGGACGTTGAGTCAGAGACTCATTCTTTGGAGTCGGTCCCAGTAGTGAGTGAGTATCCGAAAGTCTTCCCCGATGACTTGCCCGGTATTCCTCTTGAATGGGAAATAGACTTCGGCATTGATCTTTTGCCGGATACATAACCCATATCCATTCCCCCTTATCGGATGGCTCCGGCCGAATTGAAAGAATTGAAGGCACAACTCAAGGATTTGCTAGACAAGGGTTTTATTCGACCAAGCATATCTCCATGGGGTGCACCAGTATTGTTTGTGAAAAGAAAGACGGGTCCCTTAGGATGTGTATTGATTACCACCATTTGAACAAAGATACTATAAAGAATAAGTATTCACTTCCTAGGATTGATGATTTGTTTGATCAACTTCAATGGGCTACCTTTTTCTCCTAAATAGATCTTCGTTCGGGTTACCATCAAATAAGGGTGAGAGAGGTTGACATTCTAAAAGCGGCCTTCCGAACAAGATATGGTCACTATGAATTCCTAGTTATGTCCTTTGGTCTAACAAATACCTCGGTGGCATTCATGGACCTAATGAATCGGGTGTTTAGACAATATCTTGTTTTGTTTGTGATCGTCTTTATCGATGATATTTTGATTTATTCAAGGAGTGAGGGTGAACATAAGGATCATTTGAGGATAGTATTGCAAGTCCTTAAAGACTACCAATTATGTGCTAAGTTTAGCAAGTGTGAGTTTTGGCTAAGGTCGGTTGCCTTCCTTGGTCATATTATGTCGGGCATGGGTGTTGAGGTTGATCCTAAGAAGACGGATGCGTTCAAGAGTTGGCCTAAAACTCTAACTCCTACCGATATTAGAAGCTTTTTGAGTTTGGCCGGTTACTATAACAGGTTTGTTGAGGGTTTCTCCTCTATTGCTTCTCTATTGATGACCTTGACTCAAAAGAAAGCTAAGTTTGAGTGGTCGGAGGCTTGTGAGAAAAGCTTTCAAGAATTGAAGGATAGGCTTACTTCCGCTCCGGTGTTGACCTTACCGGAGAGTACCGATGGGTTTGTGGTATATTGTGATGCTTCTCGAATGAGTTTGGGATGTGTCCTTATGCAACGTGGTAAAGTGATTGCCTATGCTTCAATGAAACTCAAGGTCCATGAAAAGAATTATCCAACTCATGATCTCGAACTAGCGGCGATGGTGTTTGCCTTGAAAATTTGGAGGCACTACCTATATGGGGTCCATGTAGATGTTTTCACCGACCACAAGAGTCTTCAATATGTGTTTAGCCAAAATGATTTGAATCTCCGACAAAGAAGTTGGTTAGAGATTTTGAAAGATTATGACATGAGTGTCCTTTACCACCCCGGCAAAGCTATTGTAGTTACGGATGCCCTAAGTAAATTGTCCATGGGTAGTGTGGCTCTTGTAGAAGATGAGAAGAAGGAATTAGTTCGTGATGTGCATAGGTTGGCCCGGTTAGGTGTCCAACTAGTGGATTCCACCAAGGGTGGATTCATGGTCCATCATAGTTTCGAATCATCCTTTGTGATTGATGTAAAGTCTAAGCAACACCTTGATCCTATTTTGATGAAATTGAAAGAATCGGTTCTTAACAAGTCCGTTGAGGTTTTCTCCCAAGGGGGAGATGGGGTGCTTAGGTACCAAGGTAGATTAAGTGTTCCGGATGTTGATGGCTTGAGAGAGAAAATTTTAGAAGAGGCCCATTGGTCGCGGTATTCTATTCATCTAGGAGCCACCAAGATGTACCATGATCTACAGAAAGTCTATTGGTGGAATGACATGAAAAAGGATATAGCGGGTTTTGTGGCCAAATGTCCTAATTGTCAACAAGTCAAGGCCG
>NW_006238989.1:412639-412924 GCF_000226075.1 Solanum tuberosum | reverse complement strand
TACTTCACATTTTTGGAAGGCATTCCAACAAGGGCTTGGTACCAATGTTAAACTTAGTACCGCTTTCCACCCTCAAACGGATGGTTAAGCCGAACGCTCCATTCAAACCTTAGAGGACATGTTGAGGGCGTGTGTGATTGATTTCAAGGGTAATTGGGACGACCATCTCCCATTGATCGAATTTGCCTACAATAATCGTTACCACTCAAGCATTGCAATGGCTCCGTTTGAAGCACTATATGGTAGGAGGTGTAGATCTCCGGTGGGTTGGTTTGAAGTAGGTGA
>NW_006238989.1:363771-412627 GCF_000226075.1 Solanum tuberosum | reverse complement strand
TTTGCCTACAACAATAGTTACCACTCAAGCATTGCCATGGCTCCGTTTGAAGCACTTTATAGTAGGAGGTGTAGATCTCCGGTGGGTTGGTTTGAAGTAGGTGAATTTGATCTAATTGGTCCCGAACGAGTTTATGATGCCATTGAAAATTTTTGACTTATTAGAGAAAGGTTTAAAATGGCCCAAAGTTGGCAAAAATCTTATGCCGATGTTAGAAAGAGGGATCTTGAATTTGAGATTGGTGATTGGGTCTACTTGAAAATCTCACCTATGAAGGGTGTGATGAGGTTTGGTAAGAAGGGGAAACTTAGTCCCCGGTTTGTGGGCCCGTACCAAATCTTGAAACATGTTGGGAAAGTTGCATATGAATTAGACTTGCCAAATGAATTGGCTCCGGTTCACCCGGTGTTTCATGTTTCCATGGTCAAGAAGTGCATTGGTTATTCGGTATCCATCCTTCCTTTAAAGGGTTTAAAAGTTGATGAGAACCTTTCTTATGAAGAGGTCCCGGTTGAGATTTTAGACCGGCAAGTGAAGAGGTTGAGAAATAAGGAAGTAGCCTCCGTTAAGGTTTTATGGAGGAATCACTTAGTTGAGGGTACTACATGGGAGGCCGAGGCCGATATGATGTCCCGTTATCCTCTTCTTTTTCCTTCTACTCCTATTCAAACTTGAGGTAAGTAATTGCTCTTGAGTTTTAAGTGTTTTGGGAGTCATGTGTATTGTATGAGTTTTCTATGATTTCCTTATAATATGCATGTTCTTGTGAGAATTCATACTTAGCATAAATTGAGTTTTCATGATTTATATGTTCCTCATGTTGATTTACATTTTAGTATGATGATTGCATTTTTGACTTCATGAGGTGAATTGATGAACATGCTTAGTTCTTTTTTGATGGAATGGCATATTGGCTCCATATTGTTGTGTTGAGCTTACTTGAGTTGGAGAAGGTAGTTCCTCCCATTTTGATGTGAATTGATGAGTTTCATGCATATTCGGTTGGTAGATGTAGTTCCTACTTTCTTGTATTGCATTGGCCATGTTGTGAAATGGAGTTGAAGTTTCCTCCTTTTGAGAAGTGCATAAAGTGAATGGTGCATTTGTGAGTTTTGCATATTTTGATGTTTCATGCATGATGGACTGTTAGTCTAGAGTTTCTAACTTAGTTTGGTGTTTAGACCATCATTCAGGGACGAATGTTCCTAAGGGGGACATAAAGTAACACCCTGGAAATCTAATGACCTAAGGTAGAGCCTAACATGTAGTCTAGTGTCCTTAATGAGTTAAACGTATAGATTAAAGTCCTAAAATGACCTCCCTAACTTAGTACTAATGTTTTAGGACCTACACGTCAAGGCACGATCCCCAAGGACCCCCCAAGGGTCCTTGAGGAGGACCCAAGTGAAGGCCCAAAAAGCTGTCAAAAGACAACACCACCTACGGATGGGGACCCACAATCTGTGGGTGGACCCACGCCCCGTAGATGGGGGTCGTGGGTTGAGACTTAGTCTCCCCACCCTTGCCTTGATCTTACCCCTCTCTGAAGAAAACCATGAGTGTGCAGTACGTGGCGTCACCTCACCTACGGTCCGTAGGTGGGGCAGTCGTAGGTCACACCTGAAGCTCACTAGTTTCTGCCATTAGGAGGTTAGGGTGGTAATTTCCTAATTAATTAATTAGAGTTAGGGAACGGTTTTTATGGTTTTATAATATATATTTAAGGCTTTTAAGACTAATAACTACCCTTTAATCCCTTATAATTCACAAGACTCAAAACATAACCAACTCTCCTCTCCCAAAGTTTCTCTCTAAGACTCCATTGAAGAACAAGAGCAAGGTCAAGATTAGGGTTCAAGTTCCAACCTTTTCACTCCAATTTCATGAGGGAAACATCAATCAAGGTATGGGAGACTTGATTCATGGAACACTTTTCTCTATGAAGCCCTTCAACTCTTTAATTTCAAATTCATAAAACTGGGGTTTTCAATCTAACCATGAGTTCTTCCTAAAAATGATTTCATTATGTTAACTGTCTTATATTATGGATGATTTGATGTTTAATGGTGATTTTTATTGTAAAATTCCTCATGAACCCATGAATTACCCCTTGACCTTAACTTCATGAATTGTGATGGGTGTATTGATGCAAGATGAATTCTATGCATTGTATCTATGATGTTTTAGTTATTGAATCATGTTTTATTCTTGCCTTGTGTAGTATTTCTAGGTGTAATGGCTTTGGTGGAACTTAAGGAATTAATGGAGCAATTGAAAGATTTGTTGGATAAGGGTTTCATCCGATCGAGTATATCTCCATGGGGTGCTCCAGTTTTGTTTGTTAAGAAGAAGAATGGTTCACTGTGTATGTGTATTGACTACCGACAATTGAATAAGGTGACCATTAAGAATAAGTATCCTCTTCCAAGAATAGATGATTTATTTGACCAACTCCAAGGAGCGAGTTACTTCTCCAAAATTTACCTTAGGTCTGGTTATCACCAATTGAGGGTGAAGGAAAATGATAATTTGGAAATGACTTTTTGAACTCGGTATGGTCATTACGAGTTTTTGGTGATGTCATTTGGTTTGACTAATGCTCCGGCGGAATTTATGGATTTGATGAATAGGGTGTTTAGACAATACCTTGATATGTTCGTAATTGTGTTCGTTGATGATATATTGATTTATTCGGGAAGTGAGGATGATCACATGAATCATTTGAGGATTGTGTTAAAAATTCTCAAGGACCAACAACTCTTTGTAAAATTTAGCAAATGTGAGTTTTGGTTAATGTCCGTAGCTTTTCTTGGCCATATTGTTTCAAGTAAGGGTATTGGCCTAAACCTTTATCCCTTTCGGATATTAGAAGTTTCTTGGGTTTGATTGGTTACTACAGAAGGTTTGTTGAGGGGTTTTCTTTGATAGCCTCTCTATTGACAACTTTAACTCAAAAGAAGGCCAAGTTCATATGGTCCGAAACATGTGAGAAGAGTTTTCAAGTATTGAAAGATAGACTTACTTCCGCTCTGGTGTTGAATTTACCGGAAGGAACAAATGGTTTTGTTGTTTATTATGATGCCTCAAGAATTGGGTTGGGATGTGTGTTATGCAAAATGGAAAAGTTATTGCCTATGCTTCAAGGCAACTTAAGGTTCATGAGAAGAATTATCCTATCCACGATCTCAAATTAGCGGTGATGGTTTTTACGTTAAATATTTGGAGGCAGTATTTGTATGGTGTTCACGTAGATGTTTTCACCAACCATAAGAACTTACAATATGTGTTTAATTAGAAAGATCTTAATCTTCGTCAAACAAGGTGGCTTGAGTTACTTAAGGATTATGATATGGGTGTTCTTTATCACCCCGGTAAGGCAAATGTGGCGGTGAATGCTCTTAGCCATGAGATGATGTTGAGCATGCTTTTAGCTTGGAGATGGTAGTTCTTCCTGAATTATGAGTAATCTCAAAATTTCATTCATATTGGGTTACTAGGTTTAGTTCCTATCTTCCTTATGATGCTTTGAGTATGTTTAGCTTGGAGTTGATATTTCCTCCTCAGATATGCGCATTTAGATGTGATTTCATGCATGATGGAATGCTAGTCTTGAGTCTTTTCTTTCATGATATGTCTAGAATTCCATTTGATGACGAAGGTTCCTAAGGGGGAGATAATGTAACACCTCAGAATCTAGTAGACTAAGTAAGGGGCTAGGTGACAAGTCACAAGCCAAGGATTTGAGCCTGGACACACTCCACAAAGGTCCAAATGGATCTTGAAGAGCACCACGAGGCGTGGTGTAGCTCGTAGTGGCTCACAAAATTGAGACAAGTAAGGCTCCCCTCCCACGAGCACCCAAACGACTCGTGAAGAGGTCAACGAGCCATGGTGATAGCCGTCACAAAGCATATGATTGACGCTCAACCACACACGATAAATGATATGCATAACTACACAATAAAAATCAAAATATTAAAAAAAAAAAGACTATATACAAACAAATCTCACAATTGATTCCATCATCATCATCATAAAGAAAAGATTATCTTCCTTGAAATCAACTTTTCAAGCAAGATTCATGGACATTCATTCACACACAATTTCAAGTATCTTAAGTCAATGTTATCAACCTTCAATATTTGCCTAAAAATTCACACTAATTTATCGCATTCATGCAACTAAATTGAAATAAAGATCTCACCATTCACTTGAAGGATGTAATTCTACTCACACAAGGGAATCCCACTCACAATCATGAATATCATATCAAGGGATTATATATCATGCAATCAAACTCACTCTCACAAAGGAATTAAAGCATTCACATATTGAACCATATGCTTTCCTGATATAAAAATCACAACTAATGTAGATTGGCAAAGATCAGAATCACCAAGGACTAGTATTCAAACTTTGGCTTAGGCAAAGGGTAGGATATCATTTGGTCAAAGTGACTTATAAACCTCCCTAATTCTATCACATCACACTTCAAACACCCATTTTTCTTTTCACATGAGGCATGTGCACAATATGAGCTAACATCAAAATTTTCTTTTCCTTATTTTTGCTCTTTCATTCATGAATTCACTAAGCACTTTTCAATTAAAGCTTATGGTTCTGTTAACACTTTAGCTCATCCCTCTTTTATTTTTGATGCACATACCCCCAAACTTAGACTTTTACATACATCACATTTTTAATCTTTCTTTCCCCCCTCAAACTTAGGCCTTTAGCCTACAATTTTATTATTAGCAATTAGGGAGATTAGGGTGCAAAAGTAGAGGATTAAAAGAGGTCAAGGTGTGCAATCTTGGTGACCAAAGAAATTGGTTAAGGCTCGATGCGGTTAACTAAGATCAATTTCAAGGGAAAGAAAAGTTGGGTTAAATGATTAGTCAATGAGGGTCAAGGTTCATCTTCCGAGCCAAGACATATCTAGAATTTCATCTTTTCAAGGTGAAATTCTAGACAATATGCATACACAAGAATTATTCAAAATCTCACCTCACAAGGCATTACAAACCAACAAGGTCTCAATATAGTCTCAAAATCAATTAAATCGAATGGCTTTAGACAAACTACAATGGGTGAATCAACACTCGCTTGTAAATAACAAAGCTAAATGAAAAATGTACAAGCCATGACAAGAGAATGCTTTGAATTCACTTTTTCCTTCATTTTTCAAAATTCTTTTTCAAATTCCTTTCTAAAACATTTTTTTGGTGGTTTTGCTTGCAAGAAGTATGACAAAAGACTCAAAATAAGATTAAACTTGGTATTTTTTATTAAAGAAGTCTCTTATCAATCTATCATAGGAAAACATCTGGTTCGATTCACAAAACACAAACTCTAGAATTTTTTTTCCTTGGGGAAGAACCTTGGTCTAAAAAAAACCCTTTGATTTTATTTGATCATTTACTATTCACAAAGATGATATTTAATCTCGCGCTCATAGATCATTCAAAGAACAAGGCCTAACAAGGACACTAAGTGCAAGTAGCAAGCACGTACAATAAAATAATTGAAGTGTAGGACCAAACCGGACAATATCAACACCAAAATATAAAAAAGATCACACTCGACTAGGGCACCATTCAAATGATAGATATTCAACTTGTTCAACAAGGGACTTACACAAACTAACACAATAATCCGCTTGTCCTCCTAATCATTATAAATTAAATCACCTCAACTACTAATCAAGCATTGTCCCCAATGCTATATAGAATGGGAGTGAAAAAGAGAAACAAAGAGGAACTCCTTGAGTCACAATTTGAAGTTATCATTGTGCTACTCGAACGACGCGCTAGACCCTACTTTATCATCTAGAGTGATTTGAATGCTAGGAATCTTCCATTGCTTGCTTCAGATCTTCATCCTTCTCCTCTACATCGCGCTCCTCATTCATATTTACCCTTATTCTATTCAATAAAACATCCACTAGTCCGGTTGAAGCAGAAGGGAAGCGATGGCTTCTTCAATGTAAGACATGTCTCCGAAAGACATTGTAGCTTTTCCTTTCAATTTGCACATGTCTTCTCGAAGAATAGTAATGGCTACTTCAATAACATCAACTAATATGCACAAGTTATCCCCTTTCTTCACCAAGCCTTTCAATGCTTTTTGGGCTGCCCTATTTATCATGGACTGTAGAGCCTTAGCTAGTTTAATGAGCTGGTTCTTATTTGAAAATGTAGTTTCCACTATATTTTGATAAGCACTATGACTAGGGGGTAGGAATAGGTGAGCTCCTCATCTGAGGCATGTCACAACTCAGCAGAAGATAGGATCATCATGGGTTGAAACATTCTCAAATGCCCTCAAAGCTTGCATTTTCCTTTTTTATTTTGGGAGCTTTAACATCTCTCTTGTGATCTAGATCAATCATCCCTATAGGGAATGCAAAATCATAAGGAAAATAGTGAATCAAGATCAAACAAGGCATCAAGAAACCTTTTTGTTGGGCTTTTCGCGACTTTTGAACAACCACAACCTCACCATAATTGATATGAATGATGGACATTAGACAAGTGATGAAGATAAAATCATCATTAGGTACACGTTGATCATTCTTGGATGGTATGAGTCTGGTATACATAAAGTCGAGCCATAGCTTAGCTTCAAAATTCAAATCCTATCGAGTGATTTCACCACCCATAGAGGCTCAAGAAAGGTGTTCCACCGCAAAAACATCAACTACCCATTGAAGGTGACTTTTTAGTAGCAATCTTCTCTACAAATGCAAATCCTTCAACAATTTTCTATACCCAAAAGTTGGATTTAATAGCTGTCGGGGTTGTGTCAATCTTTACACCCCCACTCTAACAAAAAGAGATTAGGGAATACCTCAAATCTACCATGGTGTTTTATTTGATCCTACCTCACTTGATAAGATGCATTAAACTCAATGACTAATTTTGGGAAGTATCCCCAAAGCATCTACTAGGGTCAGCAAATCGCGACTGGTGATTTGATAGACGATATTGGGGGATTTTCTCCCAAGGCCTTTTAAGTTGAACTCATTTTCTAGCATCAAAGATCGTTTGATTTTGAACAATGTGTACTATTCCTTTATGCCTTCCATGCAAAAATTTAGGCGATTATCTTCATTAGTTGTGTTTGGAGGGACCTTATTCTTATCTTTTCTCTTGGAGGATGAGGAGGGCTTGCTTCCATGCTTGTCAGAGTTGCTCCTACGAGAAGTCATATTCTATAAGAGAAGTGTAAGAAAAGAATAGAACACATTTTATTAATTTTCATGAAGTAATAAAAGATATAACTATAAGAATCAAACCAAATAAAAAGAACTAGGATGCATGAAGGATTTCCATATATCATATATCAGAAGCATCAATGTTGGGCCGACGGTTCAAAAATGGCAAAAATTCGAGCACACTATAGTTACATCGGGGTTTCGCCGGTGAAAACCTATGGCTCGTAGATGTAATGTCAGTTCAAGTTGGTAGAAATTGATTCCTAGAATTGACTTGCATTGCACCTACAAAATACAAGGTAACAACCACTTAGCACTGTCGATTTACATCATTGACAATTTCAATCAAAGAGGTCCTATTTTTCGATTAAAATTCAACAAACTCATCCAACATGCAATCAATTTTTCCAAAAAGATTCACAAAGCAATTTTCAACAAACTTGATGATTTCCCTTAAGAGAAATGTCACCTTGTTCATTATTAGGAACCGTCAAGCAACACAAACACTTCCTCAAGGAAAATACTCCACTCATTTGCGACATCCTTACCACAAGATAAAAATCATTTCAAAGCATTCTTACTACAAGTATTTATTCTATTCACATGATGTTTTAGCCAAAAGCCAATGAATTCATATAATGATTAATTTACTCTTAGAAATGACATCACCTAATCCATCATAGGTGTAACACCTTGGACTTCGAGAAAGGGCTAAAAAGGAAAATGGGTAAGACCGCAAACCCAAAATGGACCATGGAGCCTTCATGGCACCCTATACAAGCCATTTAGGGGTCCACGACCCATTAAGGGCTTCGTGAGTGACCATCCAGGACTTCCCTGGAAGGGTTACCTAGATGGCTCCCTAGACGGTCCGTCTAGGGGTTCACGACCCATCAAGGGAATCGTTAACCACCCTCCAGGGTCTACGTGGGAGGGATTAACCTAGACGGTGTCTTTTATGTCTTGTTTAAGATATTAAACTATTTTTAGCTTTCGCACAATGCATGTTTTAAATTAACTTGTATAGATATGCCATGCCATGGGTTAGCTTGGGGTCAGTTATGACACTAAGCACCGTGTTGTGTCTAGGGTAGCCTCTGGGAGTGAAAAATTAGTATTAGAGTATTATGTTTAAGTGTCCTAGGGTGTCTGAAAGCCGCGTCAAGTTGGGTCTTCTTCATGGATGTAAAGTGTGCCACACTTATAGGGGAGGAGCTATGAGACGTCGTTAGGAAAAAACTTCCGTTCTTTCTTTTCCACCTCGTGCTATATAGTATAAACTCTATTTAATATCCTTGCCTCCCAGAAGAGCTAACATAAGGAATCAGCTGGTAGCTCCAGCAGACGTATTGAATGATAAAGTCATGCATGCCGAGTTCAGGGCTGCTTTCCAATTGCTTACTCAGGCCATGACCACCCAGGTCAATCAGCAAGTTGTGGCCCCAGCTCTACCGCAAACTAATACTGCTGTAGCAAGAATCTGGGACTTCACTCAGATGAACCCTCCGGAGTTTCATGGGTCTAAGTTAGAAGAGGATCCACAAGACCTTCTCAGTCTCTACTCCACTTTGTGACGCAATTGTAGCTAGACGGGTATACAACAATGGCCCAATTACAGTTTCCCAAAAAGTAACTTCAGGAGACCCTGTAGTATTAGAAATGGTAGATTTTGATATCATTCTAGGCATAGGTTTGTTACAATATTTTAATGCTTTAGTCGATTGTAGAACTAGGATAGTTCAGTTTCAGTTTGCAAACGGGCCAGTCTTAGAGTGGAAGGCTAGTAATTCAGTGCTTGTAGGCCAATTATCTCCTACCTTTAGGCCAGGAAAATGATTTCCAAAGGGTATATCTATCATATTTTTTGGGTTAAGGATTCAAACTTTGAAACCTTAACTTTTTAGTCAGTCCTAGTCATAAATGAGTTCCCAGAAGTGTTTCTAGAAGATCTTCCCAGATTTCCTCCTGAAAAGGAAAATTGACTTCAGAATAGATCTCCTTCCAAATCCCCAGCCTATTTCGATTACTCCATACAGGATCGCTCCACCTGAGCTGAAGGAATTGAAAGAACAATTAAAAGACCTTATAGATAAGGGGTTCATCAGACCCACATCTCTCCATGGGGTGCTCTAGTGTTGTTCGTACGTAAGAAAGACGGTTCTCTCAGGTATGTGCATTGACTATCGTTAGTTGATCATAGTCACAATCAAGTATAAATATCCCATCCTCAGGATTGATAACTTGTTCCACCAACTTCATGGTGCTAGTTGTCTTTCTAATATAGACCTTAGATTCATCTATCATTAATGACATCCCAAAGACAACCATTCAGGACTCGGTATAGTCACTATGAATTTGTAGTTATGTGTTTGGACTAACAAACGCTCCTGAAGGTTTCATGGACTTAACGAACAGGGTGTTCAAACAGTATTTGGACTTGTTCGTTATTGTCTTTATTTATGATATCCTCGTTTATTCTTGGAATAAGGAATAACATGTGACTCATCTAAGAGTTGTTCTGCAAACTCTCAAAGATTGTCAACTATTCGCTAATTTTAGCAAATGTGAATTCTTGTTAAAGTAGGTCACCTTCCTTGGTCATGTGGTATCTAGTGAATGGATCCAAGCTGATTTTCAGAAAATTAAGGCAGTACAACACTGTCCCAAACCCACCTCTCCGATTTATATCAAAAGTTTCTTGGGTTTGGATGGTTACTACATGAGGTTTGTTGAAGGATTTTCATCCATAGCTGCCCTATTGACCCGAATAAAAAAAATCCAGTGGTTAGATGAGTGTGAGATAAGCTTCTTAGAATTGAAGACTAGGTTTACTACAACTCCCATCTTGACTCTACCAGAGGGTTCAGATGGTTATGTTGTTTATTGTGATGTATCCAAGGTCTTCCTAGGTTGTGTGTTAATGCAACAGGGTAATGTCATAACTTATGCTTCCAGACAAGTTAAGGCCCATGAGAAGAACTACTCGATTCATGACCTCAAACTTGCAGATATCGTGTTTGCCCTAAAGATTTAGAGACAATACTTGTATGGTATTCATGTTGATGTGTTCACAGATCATAAGAGCCTCTTATGTTTACCCAGAAATAATTAAATCTTCGCCAGAGAAGATGGTTTGAGTTCCTCAAACACTATGACATGAATTTTCTCTATCATCCGGGTAAGGCCAACATAGTGGCTGATGCTCTTAGTAGACTGTCTATGGGTAGTGTGTCACACGTTAAAGAGGAAAAGAAAGAATTAGCCAAAGATGTTCACATGCTCAACTGCTTAGGAGTTTGCCTTATGGACACGTCAGATGGTGGTGTGGTAGTCCAGAATGAATTATAATCTTTACATGTAGTGAAGGTTAAGGAGAAACAATATAGTGATCCTATATGTCTTCAGTTGAAGGGTGTAGTTCATCAGTAAAAAGTTGAAGTTTTCTCCCAAGGGGGAGATGGTTTGCTTCGTTACCAGGGCCTCTTATGTGTCCCTAATGTTGGAAAGTTAAGGGATCATTATATTCTATTCATTCGGGTGCCACTAAGATGTACTGTGATCTATGAGAAGGCTATCTGTTGAAGGACATGAAGAGAGACATCATAGACTTTGTGGTTGAGTGTCCTAACTGTCAATAGGTTAAAGTAGAACATCAAATACCAAGAGGTATGACTCAAGAGATTAGCATTCGTGGAAGTGAGAAGTGATAAATATGGATTTCATTATGGGTTTATCTCATACTCGCAGACAACATGACTCCATTTGGGTGATAGTGGACGCAGTCACTAAGTCAGTTCACTTCTTGGCAGTCAAGATGAATGATTCACCGGAGGATTATGCTAGACTCTAGATTAGTGAGATAGTCAAGTTACATGGGGTTTACTTTTCCATCATCTCAGATAGGGGTCCTCAATTTACATCTCATTTCTTGAAGTCGTTTCAGAATGGTGTTGGTACTCAAGTAAATCTTAGTACAACATTTCATCCACAGATAGATGGTTAGGCAGGGTGTTCCATTCATACCTTATAGGCCATATTGAGGGCTTACGTGATCAATTTTAAGGGTAGTTAGGATGAACACCTACCTCTCATAGAGTTTGCTTACAAAAATAACTTTCATTCCAGTATTTAGATGGCCCCTTTTGAGGCACTATATTGGCGTTGATGCAGGTATTTGGTTGGTTGCTTCGAAGTAGGTAAAACATCCTTGATTGGTCCAAATATGGTTCATGAGGACATGGTGAAAGTTCAACTCACCAGAGATAGACTTAAGACAACTCAAAGTTGTCAGAAGTCCTATGCAATGCGAGGAGAAAAGACTTAGAGTTTGCAATCGATGATTTGGTTTTCCTAAAAGTGTCACCCAGGAAGGGGATGATGAGATTTGGCAAGAAAGGGAAACTCAGTCCTTGGTATGTAGGTCCCTACATAATCTTGAAAAAGGTTGGTAATGTGGCTTATGAGTTTGAGTTGCAAACAAAACTAACAGTTGTCCATTCAGTCTTTCACATTTCCTTGATAAAGAAGTGCCTGGGTGATCCGACATCAATAATACCCTTTGAGAGTGTGGCAGTGAATATAGTCTCACCTATGAGGAGATTCTAGTTGAAATTCTTGACCGCTAGGTTTGTAGGTTGAGAAATAAGGAGGTTGCTTCAGTAAAGGTTTTTTGGAGGAGTCCGTCCATAGAGGGAGCTACTTGGGAAGCAGAAGCAACCATGATGGTCAAGTACCTTGACTTTTTTCCTTCCAATTGTATTTCAGCTTGAGGTAATTGTAACACCTCGTAAATTTAGTAGACTAAACTAGGGCTAACTGTGAGGGCTAGGGCTACCTACTTTTCCGTAGATACTGCCCCACCTTCCACGACCACCACTATGGCTCGTGGTAATAACCAAGGCTCGTGGTGAGCTAGGTGAAAACTGCCCCAAATAGTCCTCTTCATATGAGCCACTTCACGGCTCGAGAAGGCTCATGGTGGTGCCTTAATTTTTGGGGAATTAAAGGGTGGTTGCTTAGCTACTGGATTAGGACCACGAGATGGACCACGACTCGTGGATCCCCTCGTGAAGGGTGGGAAGATCACTGAAAGTTGAGGGTTAATTGGGTATTTCTGGAATTAGTTAGATTAATACCATGCCATTTTGTATAAGCGTAGGACCCCTATATAAGTCATTTTAACCCCAAATCTCACCCATTCAAGTCATTATTCCCAAAATCCAAAAGAAATCCCAAAGTCTTCCTCTCAAATATTTCTCTTTGTAGAACTTGAAGAAGAAGAAAGAGTTGGAGCTAGGATCAAGGTCAATTCTATATTCCTCAAGCATTTGTGGGATATGTAATAAAGGTATGATGTATTTTCATCCATGGATTCCTTCCATCCATGGAGTCCCTAAGATTTCCCCAATTGAGAAGATGAAATTCCCTAGTTTTAGTTAGGGTTTCTTCTAATGTTGTGGGTATTGATGAATGTTGATCCAATTGAGTGGATTATGATTGTTTATGCATTAATTGAGTAGATTCAATGTTTTTAGGATGAAATTACATGTACCCATGCCTAACCCATATCTAGAACGATGAAATTGATGTAAATGGATTTTATGCCATGAAAGGAGAATTTGTGGGTTTAGATGTATTCAATCTAGGATTGATGAGATACATTAGAATTGAAGCCTATATGATGAATCATGATTAGGATTGCTTTGAGGTTGAAGCTTATGATATGATTATGATGTTGAATTGCTTGAGATTGAGCATATAGAATGACTATGAGATATAGGGCTTTGAGAGTAAAGCTTATATTTTCAATTGTTGACTATTGATGTAATTGTTATGGAAGGGATAGTTCCCACATGAATTGCTTATGTTATGAATGTGAAAGCTTTTCTCACATTGAATGATTTTAGGTTGAAAGGATAGCTCACCTAAAATGAATCTAATGCTAATGACTAAGATATTGATGAGGCTAGAGACAATTACCTATGACCTCTAAATGAGATGGATAGGAGGCGATTACCCGTATTCCATGAAGTAGAATAACGAGGCGATTACCTTAATTTCTTAACGTTGAATAAGAGCTTACTCCCCATGTTCTTATGATATGATTGGACAAGAGGCGAGTACCCATGATCCTTATAGGATGACAAGAGGCGAATACCATATCACATGTTGTTGGAAAAGAGGCGAATACCCATGATCCATATGTTAAGTTGGACAAGAGGCGAGTACCCATGATCTATATGTTAGGTTGGACTGGAAGCGAGTACCCATAATCCACATGTTAAGGAGGACTAGCGGCGACTACCCATGTTCCTTTAAAGTAAGGCAAAGAGGTGATTTCCCCTTGTCTATAAAAGATAAGCTAGATTATGTATGATGAATGATAATCTTGGATTGTTGCTTGAGTTTCCATCCATGATATGTGTGACTAGAGGTGGATGACCCAAGTCTTGATTAAGGATAAGTTGAGGGTACTTCAAGAAGTATTCCTCTTATGTTATGATGATTTATGTGCATTGATTATGCTTATAACTTATGTTGTTACCTCTTATGTCTTTGTTGATGTTTATGCTAGCTATCATATTTAGTACATGTTTGTACTAACACATACTCTTTCCTACATTTCTTATCCAAATGTAGGGTCCGACGATCTTAACTCTCATCCCCGTTGCTAGGATCTTAGTAGAACAAGGCTTGAAGATTGGTGAGTCCTCATAGCAATCGAGTATATAGTCACCATTTCTCTTATGTTCTTTCATTTTATGTTTTAAACATTATTGTATGGGCTGTGTCCCAAGATAGTCATTATTTAGATAGTTTGAGATAGTGTAATAGACTTCCACCTTTTATATAAAACTTTGATGTTGGTTGAAAAATGTTTTAAATTTCCGCTAATTTCTACTATCTTATGTTATGAAATCTAAGTGGTTTATATGAGGCCTCTCGGGGTCTTGTATGCCATGTCACGTCTAAGGAGTACCCCTGGGTCGTGACAATTTCAGTTCCTGTCCAGTCTCTCAGTTTACTCTAGTGTAATTCAGTCTCAATCTCTTGTTCCCTTAGTTATCCTTGCATTTTAGTATATTTGCATGTTCATGAAACTAAATTTAGTTAGATATTAGTTTCTAGTACTCAGTGGTAGGGATTGCAGATGTTTCCTCTAAATTCAGCTTGTTTAGTCTTTATTAGAGGATGAATGATCCCAAGGGGGATATATTGTAACACCTAAAACTTTGATAAAGGGCTAAAAAGGAAAACATGTATGACCACGAACCCAAAATGAACCATGGATCCTTCATGGCACCCTAGACGGGCTGTTTTGGGGTCCACGACCCATTAAGGGCTTCGTGAGTGACCATCCAAGATTGTCCTATTAGGGGTCACCTAGACAACATCCTAGATGGTCCATCTATAGGTTCAAGGCCTGTCAAGGGCATTGTGAACCAATCTCCAAGGGCTGGCTAGGAGGGAGTCACCTAGATGGTGCCTTTGATGGCCCGTGGTGACTTGGACAACCCGTCAAGGGGTCTGTACAAGTCACCCATATGGTGAGTCTGCACCTAAATCCATTATGAAGGACCACAAATGCCTAGATGATCTATGAAGCTTCAAATGGACCGTGAAGTCGTCCATGAAAGAGACTTTTCAGACTTTGAATTTTGGTTCAACTTCAAATGATCATATCTTTAGGAAACAAATGAACTAGGTGTCCCATGACCTATCAAATTAAAGGTCTTTGAGTCCTCTTTCTAACGCACCAAGTTTACCTAATTCCTAGCCCGACGTAAAAAGTCATGCTCATTTTATTGAAGACCTATTGGGCAGGGCAATATGACGACCCACTAGACGGACTATCATGCCTTAAATGTCTTGTCAAGTCCCTGTGAAAGTCATTTCATCAACTTCAAGTTAGGGTCGTATCGGTCTTTTCCCTTATGCGTTTGGTACTTAAAATACATCATTTGGTACATAAATAATACCATTTTACTTAGTCTAAGCTTAAGTAATTAGTCAGAAACTACCTAAAGCCCTCATTCTCCTAAAATCATCTAACTTAGAAAGAAAAGAAGAGAAAGAGGCAACAATTTCTTCCAAGAACAAGCAGAGGTCTTCTTCAAGTTCTTCCCCAAAATCCAAAGAATTTCTCTGCAGTTTTTGTCACCAGGTATGTGGGATTTCACTAGTGGGTTCCTTTCACCCATTAGGTCCCTAGAATTCAGTTAACTCTTCCATTTCTCCACAAATTGTTCAGACCTAGGGTTCCTAAGTCTTAGGGATCCATTGTAATTCAACTGCTATAGTCTCTATAATGTTAATTACATGTTTCTTGGAGAATTAGTGTCGTCCCATGTAGTAGAACTCAAAAACCCTAGCTTGTGTTAGTTATCAATATTTCATGAATTTTACTTGCTAGGTAAATTAGTCTGACAATAATACTTCAGAATTCGAATGCCATATATTTTAGTACATGTATGTTGCATTCTCAGATAATTATCAGTATTTTGAGCTACTTAGTATTTCATTTGCATTTTAGCTTTACATTAAGTTGGGAGTAGACTTAGCACCAAGTTTTACTAGGGTCTACCATACCCTCATGTACTAGAACTACATTCCTCTGTAGGTTTATAAATTTTCTCTATTGGGAAATAAATTTAGTGATCACAGCAGAGTCATGCCTTTATACTCGACAAGGTATATTGGGCCCTCTCGATGGGGTGTATATCTCAGACTCCACGTTTAGCTCACATGGTTATGTCGGTTAATAATATCTCCCAAAGTCAGATTCGTATTGCATTGACTATGTATTCAGTATTTACTTCAATATTCAGTTTAACATGTTATCTTCATGATTAATACTTGATCATTGCATCCACCTCAGTTTTCAGTTATACTTCAGTATATCTATTTCTATGTTTAGTTGTTATATTGTTCAGCTTAGCATATATCCCACAATCTCAGTACATTCAAAGTACTGACACATACTTTTGCACTACATCATTGTATGATGTAGTTTCAGGCGCTTAACATCCAGACTATGCTTAGCTTGACAACAACTTCAGTGGTGAATCCTCATAGTTTGAGGACGATAGACATACTTTTTTTTCAGTATTCACTTTTCAGTTTTAGTCTTGTTAGAGTTAGTTTAGGGCATGTCCCATAAACTCAGATCGGTCAGAGGCTTTCAGACATAGAGTAGATTCAACTTGAGTTGTTAGTGTTATTTTCAGTCATCACTATACTCTTCATATATTTTATATATTTAGAGATGTTGGGATTTTCCACATTTCAGATATTAAACTGGTTTTAGCTTCCACATAGTTCATGTTTTGATTGAACTTGTATAGATATGCCATGCCAAGGGTTAGCTTGGGGTCACTTGTGACACTATGCACCGTGTTTCGTCTAGGGGGTAGCCTCAGGGCATGACAATCGGGACAAATCATGCACCACATAAACTCATATGGGCTACTCAAACCTTACCCCAACTAACATTTCAAGCTTTCATAGAAGATTTATATTATGCATTTTTACTAAATCTAGCATATTCAACCTAGATCTACATTTAACAAAAACAAAAAATCATAGAATTAAAGGGTTCGGGAAATCTCTTAAACATGTAATCATTATGGAAATATGAAGTTATTAAAGCTTCAAGATTAGAAAAATGAAGCAACATACCGAACAATAAAAAAGGATTGTGAGCTTAAAGCTTGGAGTCCTCAAATGGAGGTTTAGAACTCAACCCAAAGGATTCTTTAGACCTTAAAACCAGAACTTTTAGAGAGGAATGGAGTTTGTGTGAAGGTAAGGGTATATAAATGAGAGGATTTATAGGATAATAATTGAGGATGAATGTGGAGAGGCTTATGAGAAAGTGGAAGGAGTGATAAGAGGGAGTGGGGAGATGAGCAGTATAGGAAGGAAGAAAAGGGTTTTTCAACCCTTGATCTTTGGTCAAAATTTCATATAGGTCTCTAATGAGTCAAAATTAAAGCTCTTCATTCATAGCTGACTTGCATTGGACTACCATTTCACTGGAGACGTAGCTTCAACACAGAAGTTAATTTTTTTGTCATTTTCTTTCTAACTACTTTGCATATGTGTTGAAATGTTGTTGGATAGTTTTATATCGGTTATTCACTGTCCTGGCATATGTACAACTCTTTCTTTGTAGTTCACTAGTTAACACCTGGGATAAACTGGCATTGGACAGTTTGTAATCGGGATTCGGCCCATCTGGCACCGATAGCCATGCCAACCAACTTCATCATTTTCACTTGTTATCTCCCCATATCCTTGATACAAATAAAATACAATTAGAAGAGAATAAAAGAAGGAATTGAAAAATACATAGGCGCTTGATTTAATGTCACGAGACAACACAAGTACCTTATTGATCAACCTATGTCCAAGGATACTTCTTCCTCACATTAAACTTCAACCAAATCATCCATTAATTCAAGTAATGATACCACCCTACACTCGTCTGATGGTTTTATTAGCTTGCACACATCAATGCCACTATATCACTACCAACTCTAAATTTTAGCTCTCTCTGCTCCAAACCCACTAAAACTCACCTCATGGAAAAAAAATAGTCAGACTAAGATTATAGGCACCTTAATATCAATATCATAATATAGTACCATAATGTCATCCAAGATAATGAATTTATCAACCTTGACCAAGATGTTTAAGAGAATTCCCACAGGCCGCTTTGGAGGATGCGTGATTGGCTTTGAGGTAGGCTACAACTTACTATCCCTAGACCTTGTTTGTTGATTTTATAGCATTATAATTATCTAAGTGTGGGTTAGACTTCTAGCATGATTCCTTGTTATGTTCCCTACTTGTATCATTTTGGCCCTTTTTATGGGATTTTGGGTAATTCTTGAGATTCTTATGATTTGTTGATATAATGTTTGTGCCCATTAGTTAAATTTAGGCTAGAATAGTCTTAGTGTTGTTATTTTGTAGCCTTAGCCTAGGTTAGGCTAGTGTTTCTTTAGATGCCAGTTTTCAAGGCTTGTGGAGCTTGTTTTGGGATTAGATTTGGGTTAGATGTAACCCTCTATGCTAGTTTATGACCTCTAGATAGCCCTAGTAATACCTATGATTGGTGGGTTATGGTGAGTGGTTACATAGACATATATAGGCCCCCCTTTTTTCATTTTAATGTTATAGCTGACCCGAGGTGAGATTTCGTGAGGGGCTATCTAGTGTTGTAACTATTATGATGTTAGATTATAGAATAGCCTAGGGTTTTATAATGCTGATCCAATTTAGGATTTTGAGAGTTGATAGATGTTTATATGGCCATTTGATGTAAACTATGAGGTGGGATCAACCTTTCTAATGTAAGATTCTGGGGACTATTGGTTTCTTGTAACACTTTCCAATGTAAGATTACAAGAAGGACTAGTTATTCCGATGTAAAATTCTAAAATATGTTAGTTTATATCAAGACTTTCCGATGTAAGATTCTAGGGTAGGACTAACCTCTCTAATGTAAGATTTCAGGGACTTTTGAGTTCTTATAAGGATTTTTGATGTAAGATTTTGGGAAGGAATAACTATTCCAATGTAAGATTTTGGGATATGTTAGGTTATATCAAGGCTTTATGATGTAAGAATTCGAGAAGGACTAGCCGTTCTCATGTAACATTCCGGGGTGTGTTAGGTTCTGATAGGGCTTTCCGATGTAAGATTATGAAAGGGACTAGCTATCCGATGTAATATTCTATGGTTCTTTAAGTTTTGATAAGGCTTTTTGATGTAACATTCTTGGACGGACTAGCTATTCCGACATAAAATTTTGGGAGATTCTAGGTTCGAGGTGTTGGTGGTCATTTCAGAGGTTTGCCTTATAATGTAGCCTTTAAGTGCGTCCATTAGGCTTCTAGGGGTTTGGCCAGGTTATTACTTGTATGATTTATTGTTGTTATACCTTTGTATGCCTTCTAGGGTAATAAGGTCTTGTCAGATTTATATAACTTTTATTGCTTTCATTATTTACTATAGTAGCTTTACCTCGATGTATGTCTAGTTATGCCTTTACTTTCTTTCTGTTACCTTGTTTTACTCACTTTTTATCTTGTTATTACAATCACATGCTTGGCCAGCCTATGATGCCTACTAGGTACCCATACTTTTGGTACTCATACTACACTCTATATCTTTGTCATTGGTGTCGATCTGATCTCTAGTCGAACACAATGATTCTTGTTCCGTTATAACTGATATTCTAGAAATTGAGGGTGGGCTTACTGGTGTTTTGGGTTGACTCACCTCCTTCTATAGTTTTATCTAGTCTTTTGTATTTCGAGACATCTTATATATTTGTTGTATATGTCTAGTTTGTACTCTCCTTTTGTAGTAGCTTTGCACTTACATCTACCAGGTTTTGTGTTTGATTTTGTATTTTTGTCCTTGTCCGAGGGTTGTACATATATATATATATATTATTTTTTTTTCTATTTCTATGTCTCATATTTTAATTATGTATTATTATTCTTCCTTCAATCTCTTTCGTTCCGTATGCCCGTTATCATTGGTTTTGGGCTATGGATTGACTTACCTATTAGTGGAATATAGTTGATGCCATCATGAACTTAGTTTTTTTGTCGTGACAAGTTGGTATCATAGATCCAGGTTTATCAGTGGTGATGGTGCAAAGCTAATGCCTAGTGAAGTCTTGTAGATTGGTGTGGAGACGTCAATAACGTATCTTAGGAAGGCAATCATACATCTTTTAGGAAGATTCTTTCATTTGATTCTATATCGTGTGTCTTTAGTCTTGTTAGTTTATAAAATTCTCATTTGTTTCATTCTTTCATAGGTGGTGCGCATGAGAGATGCAATAGCTGGGGAAAATGCTCTAGGGTAGGATATAGAGCCATATCTAGGATCAGGGCTTTAGGTCGACCCCGAGGTCATGCATGCGCGTCAACTCTTGCTCAAGTTTGTAACACCTCGGAACTTTGTAAGTTGAGATTGGAAAGGAAAATTATGAAATAGACCACTAATGCAATCTGATCGAGACCGCCTATAGACCGTACAAGGTACTACGTCCGTATAAGGGTTATTGAAATTTGGAAAACTTCAAGTCCCAAAAGAATTTCTACGGACTACAAAGACGGTTTGTAGAAGGTTATACAACATGTAAGAAGTGTTCGTAGGAGAGGTGTCAGTCTTGGTAAAATATTTTAGAATCTTGAGGTTGTACTAGAAGGGCTAACAACCCATAAAGAGGTCTACAGACCGTGGAACTGGCTCATGGTTTGGACTTGAATTTTTGGACTTTCAATATCTTGTCCTACAGACTACCAGGATAATCCGTAGAAGGACCAATGGTCCTTAGGTGGGTTTGTATGTTTAGTCTAATAATTTTAAGGGTATTTTGGTCTTTTACTACCCTTTTAACATCTAAACTATATCATTTCTAGAATATTCTAAGGTCCTATATCAACATCTACTCTTCCAATCTACCTACTTTCCTCTCATTCACTAAAATCTCCAAAATCCCTAAAAGGCTTTTCTCTCTAAATCTTCTCCAAAGCTCTCAAGAAAGATTCTAGGGTTTTCAAGCTTCAGGCTTCTTCTTGCATTTCTAAGGCTTTGATTACCCAAGGTATGTAGGAAGTTCATCAATGGATTTTCTTTCATCCATTGAGTCCCAAATATTTTGTCCAATTCTTTTTTAAGATTTCACCCAAATTTCTAGTGTTTTGTATGATTCTTTATGGGTTCACTTATTTATGATTCAATTGAATATATTTAATCTTATTATGCATGGTTTGATTCAAAATACATGTTTTCAATGCCTTTCATATGAACCCATGCTATATGCATATTTTATGATCATGAATTGAGTTTTGAAGATTATGCATGTATAAAGAAATTGTAGTGACTATGAGTCTAGGGTGCTTTCGAAGAAAGTATCTCATGATTCATGAAATTAGGTTGCTTCCAACTGAAGTATTCCTACTACGAATGATTTATATGATTTAGCCACTTCTGAACGAAGTGCAGTTTTACTAAGAGAAGATTATCATGATTTAGATGCTTTCAATTAAGTATCTTTTAAATCATCGAATATGTTGGAAATTCTGATATTGAAAGAAGCTATTCTAGGATGTAAGGTTTATGATTGGATTGGTATTACTTGAATCTAACCTTTCCAAGTATTATGATTATGATATGATTACTCTTTACAATTTGCTTTGGGAGTTTACTTAGCACCTAGTGGATTTTAGAGCATTCCAAAGTCCTTAAACTAAATCCCCCCGTAGGAAGTCCTGAATGGATGAATTAGCTAGTGGATCCACCTAAGCTTAAGTATAAGGTCCTTACCTTGGAAATTAGGAAAATATCTTTTTGGTGTGGTAGCAAAACACTGAATTCCATGTTATAACTCACATGGTCTATGTTGGTTAACGGTAAACATCCCACAAAAGATATGATTCCTTACTTAGATTATCTTCTATACATACGTCATGATTCTTATATTGCATTAATATTTTCATGATTTATAAACTAAGCTTACCCGATTGGTATGTTTCATATGGTCATGCATTATCATGTTGTCATGTATATGTTTATGCATTTTCCCCATATTTAGTAGATTCAAAGTACTAACACCTATACCCTTTGTGCCTATATTGTTCTATAATATATGGTCCGATGTTCCTTCATTTGGCCATGACTAGTGGATTAATTTAGCTTTGCTTAGCTTGTGGTATTTCGTCATGGTTTGAGGTCATGATCACACATTATGAGTTTCTTGTTTATTGTAGTCATTTCAATTTTTAGACCTTTTTTGTGAGCTACGGTTTGTCCTAGTCACGTCTATGCTATAGAGACTTTTTTTAGACTTAGTATATTTCTGCTTATGAGGATGTTGTACTCTGATTTTGGTATCACTTATGATGTTGATGTTGAGACTTATATATCTCTTTCATTCTTTATTCTCTTTTATCGTTCATCTTAGTGTCATGCTTATCTAAGGTGGTTTGATTAGGGTCTCTCGGGATCCTATTCTTCATGGCATGTCTAAGGGGTAGTTTTGGTCATGCCAAACTTGGTATTCATAGCATTTGGTTTTAAAGGTTCTAGGAGTCTTACAAGCCGTGTCGAGTAGAGTCTTGTTCACAAGTGTGAAACACATTTATGAATTAGAGGCTACAAAATGTTTTAGGAAACTTTACTTCTTTCTTTATTCTAAGGTCGTGTGATAGAGTTGAACTCTATAAGGGTCTTCGTCGTAACTCTTGTTCTATGCATTTTCAGAACATGTAACGACCCGTAAAATGAATAAGTGAAACTAGAGCCTAACTTGTGTGTGTTGAAGTTTGGTGTGAGGTTTGAGGGAGCATAATGTTGTCCCGAACCATGGTTGAGGAGTTTATGGGTTAAATGTCAAGGTACGACTCCCCAAGGAGCACCCTAAGCCTAACTCCCAAGACCCCTTGAAACCAAATGTTACCAATTTGAGGGAGACCTACGGAAGGGGTCTACGCCCCGTAGGTCCATCCACTCCCCGTGGATGGCCTCCGTAGGTCATGGCCTCCAAAACCAAGCCTCTGACCCAAAACACGCTTGACCAGGATGGGGCATGACCCAGACCACGATCCGTGGTTTGGTGTTATGAGACCCCACCTGTGTTGCTGGTATGGTTCAGCCAAGGTGAGGGTCTTTTGGTAAAATCATTTTAAGTTGAGTTTAGTTCATGGATGGTTATTTTAGGTTAATTAAAGTATTTTAAGAGTATTAAAAGTATTAAACTTTATTTTTCAACTCATTATTCAAAATCACAAAATAGAACCCACCTCTCTTCTAAAAAGTTCTCTCTCTAGAAACCTCCATTGGAGGTGAAGACTTCAAGCTCCCAAGGTTAAATCTTCAAGTTTTTCAAGGGATTTTGGTGGATTTCTTCCATTAAAGGTATGGTGGTCTTCATCCTTGACTTAGTTTCTTTGAAGGAGCCAATTTCAATATGATTTCAAATCTCCAATGCTTACCCAAAAACCCTAGATTTCAATCTATGCATGGGTTCGATTCAAAATGATTTCTAAAGGCTTTATTGCATTGATTTATGAATGTATTGTGGATTTAAATTTGAATTAAGATGATTTCTTCCTAGAACCCATGTTTTCCCCAAATTCCTAAGTTGTGATTTGAGATTGAGATTTGATTGATTATGAAGTATGTGAATTGTTTATGAGTATATGAATATAGAATGTTGAAATTATGTTATTACTCTTTCCTAATTGTATTGATCTAAGGTGTGTGGCTGAATGTGATCCATGACCTTGAAAGGCAAGGTATGAAGGCTAATGTATGAATATGATGTGAAGTGTGTGAGTGTGATCTAAATGAAAGTATGATGTTTATGTTTAGAATGTAATTGTGTTATTGATTGAAAGAATATTCTCAATTAACACACATGAATGATGATGATGGAATATGAAGGGTTTTCTTCTATGAATTGTATATCTTGAATTGGTAGGCTTGTGCATCCTAATCTTGTATAAATGACTGAAAATGAGATTATGATATCTTGAATTGGTAGGCTTAGGAATTTCTTGTATAATGAATGTATCTTGACTTATTGTCTTAACGTCTTGAATTGGTGGACCTAACGTTGGTAGCCTTACATAAATGAATGAATGAATGAATGATGAAGTATTCTAGGCTAAACCTTGGATAGGTAGACCTAATGGTGGTGGCCCTTCATGAGGATTCTAGGAACTAATGTGATGTTAAACCTTGGATCGGTAGACCTAATGGTGGTGGCTCTTCCTTGTGTGAAATGTTAAACCTTGAAGCGGTAGACCTAATGGTGCTGACCCTTTCTTGTGTGAAATGATGAACGTAGAAACGGTAAACCTAATGGTGGTGGATTTTTCTAGGGAAGTCAATGAGCTATCCTTGTAATGTACCATGAAGCGGTAGACCTAATGTTGGTGGCTCTTTCATGTGTAATGTATCTTGAGGCAGTAGGCCTAATGTTGGAGGCCCTCTCAAGTATGATAATGTAATGTTAATGAAACTACTCTATGGGAATGTAGGCTATGCACTGATAGGATATGGTAAGATGGAGGTTCTCCTCACGTTAGGTGCGATTTCAATGAACATCTTTCATATCCCATAACTATGTGCCACATAGGTCTAGCTAGTGGATCCACCTATGCTAATGAACCGGTCTTCCCTAGGCAAGTAGACCACATCTTTACGGTGTGGGATTTCATGACACCGAATTCCATGTCTAGCTTACATGGTCTATGTCAGTTAAATGCTTATTTCCATCATGTGAGATGTGCATTATGGTTTCTTGAGGAGTTCTATGAAGTGTGGGTGGTAGTATGGGATGTCATCCATGCATTGCACGAGTAGGCTTTGAGAGGGTCATAGTGATTTCTCTAAGTCTTAATGGCTAATGTATGAATGTATCCAAAATGAAGTTAATGAAGAATGTTGACTCTTATATGCTTAAATGAGATGGTGTAAATGATGCGTGCTATACTTGGATTGTATTATGAGTTACTTCCTTGTTATGACTTATTGTATATGAATGTGCCTTGTCCATGGTGATTCAAAGGAGTACTTAGTGTGAGTAGTAGTTTGAGATGCTACTTGCACATTGCACAAGTATGACTTAGGGTTGTCTTAGGTGATGCTCTTTATGAATTGATATGACTTATGTAATGTTTATGTCTCTTATGTATGAGTATTGTGTAAGGATGGAAAGGTTGAATGGAAAGTTCACTTTTGGTGACCTTTAGGTGGTAGTTTAATGTGGATGGTGGTATGGGACACTATCCATACATTGCACAAGGTTTAGGTTGAGGGTTACTTGAGGTGAAGGTTTAATTTGAAGGTAATGGCGTATATGTTGATTGTGTCCTAATGTGGATAAATGACTTGTATGTTGGTTGTGGTTATATATTTTGCCTCTTATGCTTATATTCATGAAGTTTTATCAAAATGGCATATATCATGACTTTCAAACAAAATGTCCGTTTTAAGCATGTTTTTGCATGGCTATCATACTTAGTATTTAATTGTGCTAACCCATTCTTCTTCATGTTTTACTACAAGTGTAGGTTCTGACAAGTGAGTTACTTCTCTCTAGATCAAGGACTTGGATTTGAGATTTTCCAATACTAAGTGTATGTCCTCATAGATCGGGGACAAGTGTTTAGAAGTTTCATTTCTTTCATGTAAAAGACTATTGTTAGATTTTTCGATTGTAAAGGGTCGTGTCCCTACTTATGTTTCGGATGTTGTTTTTAGATGGACATGTTGAGACAATAGACTTCCGCTGTGTTTTTCAAGAGTTTTAAATGAGTATTTTTATAGTATTGTTTTAAATAAAGTTTTAATTCCGTACTATATCTATTATCGAATGCAATGAAATGCTATGAGGCTTGTATGATCCCCTTTGGGGTCAAGTACGTCGTGTCGCATCTAGGGGCTAGCCTTTGGTTGTGACAAACATGGTATCAGAGCATAAGATTTTGGAAATGGTTTTTAGGTTGATTTCTCACAATCCACGTCTAGTAGAATCTTGTTCATCGGTATGAGTCACCACACATCTATGAGCGAGAGGCTATAGGACGTTAGGAAGTTATAGTTTTTCATATTCTTGAAGTCGTGCCTTAGAGTTTAGCTCTATAAGTATCCTTTTCCTAATCCTTCTCTTGTGTCTATAGGATATGAATACAATAAGGACTACAGCAAGGAGAGTGGAAGAGGAAGTTTTGAAAAAGGGAGTTCCTCCTCGAGATCCCTAAGGTTTTCAAGGTGACCAAGGTCCTTAAGGTGATCAAGTTCCTCTAGGAAATCAAGTTCCGGTGGATGCTCATGCCATGACCGTTGAGGAAGTTAGGTCAGCACTTTTGATGATGGCTCAAGTCGTAACTACCCAAGCTCAAGCCATGACGACTCAAGCTACTAGGGGTGTTAAGGCTAATGTGAACCCTATGGTGAGTACTATCGCTTCTAGGTTGAGAAAATTTGTGAGGATGAATCCTCCAGTGTTCCTAGGTTCTAAAGTGGGAGAGGATCCCCAAGAGTTTTTGGATGAAGTGCATAAGATAGTCAATGCTATGGGGGGTAACTTCTAGGGAAAAAACGGAACTTGCTTCCTACCAATTGAAAGATGTTGCCCAAATTTGGTTCACTCAATGGAAAAGCAATAGGCCCATAAGAGCGGGTCCAATAGAGTGGGATGAGTTTAAGAAAACATTCCTTGGTAAGTACTTTCCCCGTGAGAATAGGGAGATTAATGTGGAGGAGTTTATAAACCTTAGGCAAGGTAATATGAGTGTGGAGGAGTATTCCTTGAAATTTACCCTATTGTCTAAGTATGCTCCATCTTTTGTGTCCAACCCTAGAGATGATATGAGTAGGTTTGTTACCAGTGTATCCGACCTAGTTAAGGAAGAGTGCCATACGGCGATGTTCCATAATGATATGAACATTTCTAGACTTATGGTATATGCTCAATCTATTAAGGAGTCCAAACTCAAGAGGAAGAATAGGGATTTGAAGAGGTCTAGGACCGATGAGCAAGGTCAACCTAGGTTCAAGAATAGAGCTCCAAACCAAGATTCTTTAAGCACTCCTAAAGTTAACTAAAAGAGAGGTAGTGGACCTCTATTTACTAAACCTACTTGTCACAATTGTGGAAAGAAGCATCATGGGAAGTGTCTAGCCGGTACTAGTGGGTGCTATGGTTGTGGAAAGAATGATCACCAAGTGAAAGATTGTCCTACTCTTACGGCTAGAGGAAGGAGGCCAAACAAGCTTCTCTTAATGGCCCAAATCTTGATGCTCCAAAGAGTACCATTTCTATGCTCTTCAAGCTAACAAGGACAAATGAGCTAGTTTGGATGAAGATACCGGTAAGTGATAGTTCCTTATGGTTGTGAATGTCTTGTTGAGATTCCTATATTGTTTTCATGATTAGCCTTAGTTGGGTTTTCTCCTAAGTGAGGGATAGTATGTTGAATAGTAAGGTTGTTGAGAGTTTTGATATCCTTATCTCTTTCCTTTTATTCCTATTTAAGCTTGAGACCAAGAGTTCCTTGTAGCTTGTTTCATGTTGTGGAGTCATGTGTGAATATGTGTTTCCATAGTCTCCTTATGTTTTGCATGTTCTTGATGAGTTCTTGTTTATATGAGAAAATGAGTTTTCATGAATTATGTTCCTCATGTTAATGTGCATTTAGTATGAGTTGTCTATATGCTTCATGAGGTTAAATGTTGAACATGCCTAAATGTGTTTTTATGAAGAAATTGCATAATGTGCTTACTGATGTTATGATGAGCATGATATGAGTTGGAGAAGGTAATTCCTCTAATGTAATGAGAAATGTGAAGTTTTGATGCATAATGAGTTGTAGAGGTAGTTCCTACTTTCTTGTATTGCATTGAGCTTTTTGATGTGGAGTTGATGTTTCCCCCTAGTTTTGTGCATTGTTTGTGATGTTGCATGCATGATGGGCTGCTAGTATTGAGTCGCTAATCCCTTAAAGTGTTTTAAGTGTCATTCGAGGACGAATGTTTCTAAGTGCGGGATAATGTAACGACTCGTAAAACGAATAAGTGAAATTAGAGCCTAACTGGTGTGTGTTGGAGTTTAGTGTGAGTTTTTTGTGGGTGTATAATGTTGTCCCGAGCCACGGTTGAGGGTTTTAGGGGTTAAACATCAAGGTACAACTCCCCAAGGCCCACCCTAGGGGTCCTTGAGGAGGACTCTAAGCCTAACCCCCAAGACCCCTTGAAACCAAAAAGTTACCAATTTGAGGGAGACCTATGGAAGGGGTCCACACCCCGTAGGTCCATCCACGCCTCGTGGATGGCCTCCATAGGTTATGCCCCAAAAACAAGCCACAACCCCAAACCACGCTTGACCAGGACAGGGCGTGACCCAGACCACGGTCCGTGGTTTGGTGTCATGAGTCCCCACGTGTGTTGTTGGCTTGGTTCGACCAAGGTGAGGGTCTTTTGGTAAAATCATTTTAAGTTGAGTTTAGTTCATGGACGGTTATTTTAGGTTAATTAAAGTATTTTAATAGTATTAAAAGTATTAAAATCTATTTTTAAACTCATTATTCAAAATCACAAAATAGAACCCACCTCTCTTCTCAAAAGTTCTCTCTCTAGAAACCTCCATTGGAGTTCAGACTTCAAGCTTCCAAGGTCAAATATTCAAGTTTTTCAAGGTATTTTCATGGATTTCTTCCATTAAATGTATGGTGGTTTTCGTCCTAGACTTAGTTTCTTTCAAGGAGCTAATTTCAAACTAATTTCAAATCTCCAATGTTTACCCAAAAACCCTAGATTTCAATCTATACATGGGTTTGATTTAAAACGATTTCTAAAGGCTTTATTGCATTGATTTATGAATGTATTGTGGATTTAAAGTTGAATTAAGATGATTTCTTCTTATAACCCATGTTTTCCCCAAAATTCCTAAGTTGTGATTTGATATTGGGATTTGATTGATTATGAAGTATGTGAATTGTTTATGAGTATATGAATATTGAATGTTGAAATTATGTTATTACTCTTTCCTAATTGTATTGATCTAAGGTATGTGGGTGAATATGATCCATGACCTTGAAAGGCATGGTATGAAGGCTAAGATATGAATATGATGTGAAGTATGTATGTGTGATCTAAATGAAAGTATGGTGATTATGTTTAGAATGTAATTGTGTTATTGATTGAAAACATATTCTCAATTAACACACATGAATGATGATGATGGAATGTGAAGGGTTTTCTTCTATGAAATATATATCTTGAATTGGTAGGCTTGTGCATCCTATTCTTGTATAAATGAATGAAAATGAGATTATGATATCTTGAATTGGTAGGCTTAGGCATCCTTTCTTATATAATGAATGTATCTTGACTGATTGTCTTAATGTCTTGAATTGGTAGACCTAATGTTGGTAGCTTTTCATAAATGAATGAATGAATGAATGATGAAGTATTCTGGGCTAAACCTTGGATCGGTAGACCTAATGGTGGTGGCCCTTCATGAGGAGTTTAGGAACTAATGTGATGTTGAACGTTGGATCGGTAGACGTAATGGTGGTGGCTCTTCCTTGTGTGAAATGTTAAACCTTGAAGCGGTAGACCTAATGGTGGTGGCCCTTTCTTGTGTGAAATGATGAAACTAGAAACGGTAGACCTAATGGTGGTGGATCTTTCTAGGGAAGTCAATGAGCTATCCTTGTAATGTACCATGAAGGGGTAGACCTAATGTTGGTGGATCTTTCGTGTGTAATGTATCTTGGGGTAGTAGGCCTAATGTTGGAGGCCCTCTCAAGTATGATAATGTAATGTTAATGAAACTACTCTATGGGAATGTAGGCTAAGCACCGAGAGGATATGGTAAGATGGAGGTTCTCCTCACGTTAGGTCGGATTTCAATGAACATCTTTCATTTCCCATAACTATGTGCCACATAGGTCTAGCTAGTGGATCCACTTAATCTAATGAACCGGTCTTCCTTAGGCAAGTAGACCACCTATTTACGGTGTTGGGTTTCATGACACCGGATTCCATGTCTAGCTTACATGGTCTATGTCGATTAAATGCTTATTCCCATCATGTGAGATATGCATTATGGTTTCTTGAGGAGTTCTATGAAGTGTGGGTGGTAGTATGGGATGCCATCCATGCATTGCACGAGTAGGCTTTGAGAGGGTCAAAGTGAGTTCTCTAAGTCTTATTGGCTAATGTATGAATGTGTCCAAAATGAAGTTAATGAAGAATGTTGACTCTTATATGCTTAAATGAGATGGTGTAAATGATGCATGCTATACTTGGATTGTGTTATGAGTTACTTCCTTGTTATGACTTATTGTATATGAATGTGCCTTGTCCATGGTGACTTCAAAGGAGTACTTAGTGTGAGTAGTAGTTTGAGATGCTACTTGCACATTACACAAGTATGACTTAGGGTTGTCTTAGGTGATGCTCTTTATGAATTGATATGACTTATGTAATGCTTATGTCTCTTATATATGAGTATTGTGTAAGGATGGAAAGGTTGAATGGTAAGTTCACTTTTGGTGACCTTAAGGTGGTACTTTAGTGTGGATGGTGGTATGGGACGCTATCCATACATTGGCCCCTTAAAGCCCACAAGGTCCAGATTTTTTACTAAACCCCGTCGCCATTACATTTCTAATTCGGTCTGGGAATTTTACACGACCTATGGTGCTCTGGTGCCACATGGAAAGAGGAAAGCCTCTACCTTTAAGCCAGTGGACTATGTGGTTGTCCAGGCAAAGAAAGTGAAGTGTGACAATGATAATATTAATACAGTTCTGAAGTGAACAAAGAATATTGGTGATGACTACCAGAGTATGATCAAGACAACTTCACTGGAGGACATGAAAAGTTGGCTGGCACCTCTACTTTAAGATGACACTCCTAGGTGGATTGAGGCTGGAATGCCCATAGAGAAGAATGAGCTAAATATGGCGGCGAGGTACTGGTTTGAATTTATTAGCAGCACAATCATTCCATCCCAAAATAAGTCCATCCTTCACCACACTAAGGCGGCCTATCTTGGCTCTATCATTGCTGGGAAGGGCCTCAATTTAGGCATGATCATTAGATAGGTGATGGCCATGAGGGCCACGCAGCGTCAAACATCGCTCCCATTCCCGGTGTTGATCACTGAGTTGTGCAGACTAGTCTGAAAGCCTCGAGATGAGAAGAAGGACATGGAAGTGATTCCCACTTCCTCTACCGACATCCGGTGTATTGAGGCTGAGCACTTAAAGGATGAGGCTGTGAAGAAGAAGGCAGCCCCTGTGGATTCATCCCTGACTATGGACATTGAGACTTTACCTGCAGAGGCAGTATTGCCTACTCCTACCCCTGGGCCTTTAGGTATATCTAGTGTTGTCCCTTCCATGATTTTGAGTTCTTCTACCACTCCCCTGCCTCTTAGGTCTGTTGCTAGTACTGCCGTTTCTCGATCTTCGCTCACCCAAGTGAGATACTACTGATGGGGTATCTAGCCCATTCTGCTGATAGGCGTGCCTCCAGGATAGAGGTTGTAGTCCCTGGAATGATTGAGAGAGCCCTCACTGCTACTGTGACACCTCTTAGTGTGTCTATTGATGCCCTCGCGACAAGGATATATGTGTGTGAGAGAGGGAAGAGGGCCACTCATGAGGCGACAATGCTAAAGACCGCTATTGCTGAGTTGAGAAAGGACGTGGACAAGAAGAAGTCCACGAATATGTCGATGATTTTTGGGATCGTGGAGATCCCTGATATGCCAGCTGATTCTGATGTGCCTCCGACTACCGCCGGAGATGAGGTTCAAGTTGATGAGGAGGTTGCTGCCGAGTCTAAGGCAGAGACTGATGAGAAGCAGCTAGGTCCCCAAGAGGAGACCACATATGAGGTCCTGCCAGAGGTTGAGGAGGCCTGGTGCATTCAACCGTACAGATTTCATTGGCAGATACGCCCATGGCAGGATCTAGTGGAGCCAATGTTGATGTTACCCCGGACACTGATGCCCAAGATCAGAGTGTGACTTTGGGAATTGATGCACCGATTGATGGAGCGACTGAGTAGACAAAATCATTCCTTACCTCACTCTCTGTTGCTTTTATGATTTTTATGTTCTTAGTTGCATTTGAGGACAACTGCTTTTCGTTTGTGGGTGGGGTGTGGTATTTCCATACCTACCTCTTTTGATTACATTTTATATATATGTATTGGTTTTTTGTGTTTTAAATTGTGTGTTGATTCTATCTTGTGGATATTTGAGCTTGTGGTTCCTTATTATGAATGAAAATGGTTTTTGACACATCTGAAAGTTTTTGCCACCTCTTGTTATGTGTAAATGTGGCTGTTCTTGTGCAAATTTGAGTATCGATTATGATCAATACCGATGACTTGGATAGTGCTCTTAATCGAACAAAATGAATGCGCGGCTATAATGAGGCCATAAAAAGTTGCATAGACAATATGTGGACTTTTTGCATTTTGTTGTGACTAGCCGGTTATCGTATGGAGTCTCTTGTGATGAACATTGCACACTAGATCGAATGACTCTCATTGATATTGGTGTCAATGTCTTGTGTGATGAGCTTACCTTGAATATTGTGTGTGGTGACACCTAGAATTACCCCGTTTCTCCGGTTGACTAAGTGATGCAAGCTCTTGATATGATCTTATGCGACGATTTTGAGGGGTAAACCATTTGATAATATACCTCTTTTTGTGGCCAACCTTAGTAGATGTGTGAACCTTGCTTGAACCTCTTTTGAGCTTTATCCTTTTCTTGGAAGAAGCTTGAACAATTGTGACCCCTCTTTATCCCTTCACCCATAACTCTCATGAAGTTCGGTTTGTTTGAATAGCCAACTTAGGCCAAAAGCCTAAGTTGGGGGTGTGGTGAAAGAGAAGGCAAATCAATAAGTGTCAAAAATTCCCTGTGAGCCATGAGTTTGAAAAGGATGGAACTCCTCCATGTAAAAAAGAAAAGAAAAGAAGAAAGCAAAAGAAAAAGAATGAAAAAGATGTGAAATAAAGTTGTGAAAGTTACAAAGGAAATGGGGTGTCCGGTAGTCCATTAGAGGTTGAATAATAGGGTGAATTATGAGCATGAATAAAATGTTGAAGAAAAATAAGGAATTGATGTTCAGACCACATTTCATGATAGTAGCAGCCACTGAGCCTAAATGATCATACCTTTACACTCAACCTCATTACAAGCCTTGAAAAGACCTTCTTGATCTTGAGTGAGCTGAAACAAATATTGATTGGAAAATAAGGGCAAACCTATGGGTGAAGTCATGCATGTGTTCATCTTTGTGAGTGTGAGAGTCATATGAAGAAATTCACTTTTGATCATCTTGAGAAATTCACTTTTGATCATCTTGAAGAAATTCACTTTTGATCATCTTGAGACATATTCTCTCTAGAGTTTATCCTTTAGCTTTGAGGGATTGAAGAAATTCACTTTTGAGAAATTGGAAGTGGGTCTTTAAGATTCATCAAATTGGAGCATTGTAAGGACGAAATCCCTCTTACCCAGTTGATGGATAATCAATTCGGTAAGTGTTTTCACCCTTTTATAATGTCTAGCTAAAACCCCAAATTATGTGGGTGTGATTATGTGATTATGAGATGATTTAGCTTATGGGTATTGCTAATTGTTAGTTTAAATGTTATTTAAAAGTGAGTTCAATCATTAATTATGGTTTAACTTAAGAATTGTAGTTGAAAATACAGTTCTATGTTTGTGTTCTTGGCTTGCTCAAGAGAGAGGTTTTAGAACTAAGGTTTTTGATTGATGGTTTATGGGTATTAGGTTGATCTGGGTTTAGCTCGAGAGAGTAAATCCTAACCCCAATCCCACATATTTAGCTCAAGAGAGTGAATGGATTAATGTGTGGGCTGCTCTTAATTTGCATGCTTGTTGATGTTTGAGAGAAATCACTTGATTCAGAGTAATTGTTCAAGAGAAAATTACCTCCCTTATAGCCTAGCCTACTCACTAATATCTAGGTATCTATTAATAGTTGCAATTACCCATATGTCTATATTTTCCTATAATCAATCACATCCCAAGAACCCGTCTCATTATTGTTAATTCCTAATGTTTGTGATTTCTTTTAGCTGATAATTAAAACCAAACCCCCCCATTTGACATTCGTGTCACCCCTTGATTTGAATGATGTATTTATTCCATAATTTTTATTCCTATGGTTGATTTGACCACATTTATACTTCCCAATTGAATCTGAAACACGTACCGCTCCCTGTGGGATTCTACCCCAACTCATTTAGTTAGGGTTGATACTGATTTATGATCGTTGACCCGAAGAATTGGAAGTAGTGTCTTTGAGGCGTAATTAATCAAGTAACTTTTTGAACCTCAACCATGTTTCATGCAAGGGTTCACCTCCAAGACTATTGAAATTTAGGATTAGGAGACAAAGTTTAACCATCTTTGAGTGTGGAAAGAATTGTTCTCAGAATTCCTCTATTAGCTCATCCCACGAAGTAGTAGAATCAGTTGGTAACTGTGCCAACCATCTTTTAGCCACTCCCGTTATAGAGAACGGGAATATTCTCAACCATATGGATTCTTGGGAGATATTCTTGAACACAAAGGGTCCACACACCTCATGATAAGGATGAAAGAAATAAGAAAACATATGTGGAATTATCGAAATCTAATAAAATTTATTAGCAACACAAGACTTTATACCTTCCCCTCTCAATTGAATCTGATCAAATAACAATAACTCAAACGAAAACGAGAAAACCAAATTGAATCCACAAAGAGGGTAACTCGATGATTAGTTAAGCTAGAAGAAGTTAACTATCAATTGTAAGAGTTAACCACTAATTACTCACTAATTCCTTAAGGGAATTAAACTAACACTAAATTAGCAACTAAATTTGAGAGCATTCAATTTCAACATTCAACATACTCTAAGTCTTCAAAAATGAAATAAAGACTAATAGTTATAGTAAGATAATAAAAAAAGACACTTCTTTGACAATTTACCCTTAATGAGATAAGAGCTTTGTTTGGTTGCCTTCTTTTGTAAATTCTTGAATTTAACAGATGACCATTTGCACAAATGGCCTCTTTCTCTTCACTTTGATTGACCTTCCACACATTGTATATCTTTATTTTGTTTCCAACAAGATCCTCTAAAGCTTTCATGTGATCCATGCTATCCTTTTCATTATCATCCTCCCCTTCTGGAAAAGGATGCATCCTCAAATCCAAACCCTACAAAACCATGAAAAGGACAAACAACAAACATATCCTCATAGCATAATGGTTAGTACAATGGGTAGCATAAAAACATTACACCAAGGAGACTCAATCTCAAGGAACAACCAAGTATCCTCTATTATCATGATTATTATTCCCATAGATGGAGAACAAGGAAATTGCACATTCCTCACATCAAAAGGATAATACAACCCAAAAGATAGCACTACTACAAGCTCAAATACTCCCAAACATTCACCGTGGTCAAAATGGTAATAGGTCTACATAATCGGGTCATACAAACAAGTATAGACCTCAATTATAACCCGACCCAAATGCAATGCACATTTAAGACAAATATGAGAATCATCATATGCAAAGAGATAGTAGAGAATGATGCCATGCACATTGGGTCATCTAAGGTGTTCTATATGCAAGATCACAACTAGATTCAAGGATCCTAGCACTCATTACGTCAAAAGATGGAACACACAAAGACAACATGACAAATTTAAGATAAAGTTCACCTTCTCTTGAAAAATAACTCCTACCCCCATAAGATATGCAATCAACAAGATCATACGCAAAGAGGTAGTAAAGAAAGGGGGTTAGAAAAATACCCTTGCCCATACACAACATAGGTTCTTCAAGTGGATTGAAAACCCTTAAGAAGGACTTTCCATCATAGGGAAAGGTGCCAACAAATTCATCTAAATTGTTCTTGTCATCTTTACCAAGCATCACTACACAAGTGCCACAATTCAATGCATTACCGGGGTCAAATGGAAAGGAAATCCAAGAACACGAATCAAGTACACCCTTTTTTACTCAGTTGACACTCTTATATTCCAACAACATACTCCACTCAAAAGCATGAGAATCATCATATACAAACACTTAATAAAGAAAGGTTCTACATAAATGAACTTCATCCAAGGTGTGCCCACATATAGAATCACCCTTTGATCCACAATCATTAAGGTCCTTGATCAAGAATAGGACCACACAAGAATGAAGGGCTCATTGGAGAATATACACCCTCTTTCTTTTTACCACTAACCCCTTCAATATATGTACTATCATCTTTCAAGAAGAGAGTTCAATCTTCGGAAAGTGTGTCATTATACCATAGTGGATTCTCAATCACTTGGTGGTCTTTAAGAAGGACTACACTTCTATCATCCCAAGACACACAACTATGCATTTCACCATCATTAGTCATGTCAACATTAAACAAGGGATTATTACACACAAGTTGATCAACACCAATATCACTTGATACTGAACGATCATTTAAAGCACTTGTATCAATACTAGGTGGACACGAATTGACTTTACTAGAAGAATCAATTTGGTCATCAATAGGATCAAATAGTGTATCCACATTCTCAACATGTACATTATCAAAACATGGAAAGAACTACATGGCAATGTAATATCACTCAAGGCACAAGTTTCAACACTAGGTGGACACAAATTGATCTTACAAGAAGAATCTATTCGGTATTCAATAGGATCAAGTAATGTATGAAACTTTCAATAAATATATTATCACTATGTGGCAAAGAATCATTAAGCTCACACGAAATCAAGCTATAACTTATACTCAATTTCCTACTAGCCACACAATGAATTTTTAAGCTTCAGGAAGTGTAAGAATTAACATTGTTACCTTGTAGCTCATAACATGAAGTATCTTCACCTTGGTTGTGCAACTCCTTAGGTTCTTCATCACGATGAGTAGTACCCTTTAATGGTCTTTCCAACTCATCGGGTGCCATCTGATGACTAATTGAATGACCTTTTCAATATTTCCTTATATTGAAGTAAACAACATATTTGTGCTCATAGTACGAGGATCTCGATAGCAAAATGATAATGATCCTTCCATGATACCTATAAAACTTAACAAACAAGTTAGTAGCAAAATCCTCACATCACTCTTTATTTGATCGATTAAGCTAGAAGAAGTTAACCATCAATTGTAAGAGTAACCACTATTTACTCACTAATTCCTTAAGGGAATTAAACTAACACTAAATTAGCAACTAAAATTTGAGAGCATTCAATTTCAACATTTAAATACTTTAAGTCTTCCAAACTGAAAAAAATATTAATATTTATACTAAGAAAATAAAGAAGACACTTCTGACAATTTTACCCTTGATGAGATAAGGGACTTGTTTGGCTGCCTTCTTTTGTAAATTCTAGAATTTAAGAGATGACCATTAGCACAAATGACCTCTTTCTTCTTTCTTTTCACTTTGATGGACCTTGCACACATTGTATGCCTTTATTTTATGTCCATCAATCTCCTCTATAGCTTGAATGTGATCCATGCTATCCATGTCGTTATCACCTCCTTCAAATTCCTAAAGTGCTCATGGGGATCCTAATGAGAGAGCCCCCCAAAAATTCCTTTTATCTAGAGCAATTGGATCATAGCACTGGTAATGTGAAACACCGTCCTCCCAGTTATAAGAGGTATTGGGATTGCTCCCGTGCTTTGAATGAAATTAATGGGCATGTCTTTAGGTCGCCCATATTATCATTTTGACCATAGTGACTATCATTATGACCCCCATAGTCACTCATCTTGTATACCTGCAAATAAGCTAATAAAAACACAAAACAACTACTGTACTACGAATAAACCAAATAAAAAATCTATTTTCGCAATTAGAATTCTCAACCACCGCTCTCTGGTAGCATTGCCTTTTTTTTATAACACTCAAATCACCCTTCAAAACCAATTAAAAAGGTAAGCGATCATAGACAGTAAAAACCCAAAGAAGAGTCAGGGTCGAATCCTAGAGGGAACGATATATCATTGGGAATTCTTTATCGAGAAATTTGGATTTTAAATCAAATCATTTAGAGTAGTAGGAATAATTTGGTAGATGATAGCACCAACTTAATGTAAAGCTTTGTTGTCAATTATTGAAATTAAACTAAAATTCTAACGAAATCAAGGGTTATCAAGCAATCTTGGGGTGCGTGGATTGGATATCAATGTCTATAAGAGCAAATGTGTTTCTCTATAGTGATGTGTATACATGAATAGGCTAACTCATTTTCAATGACGCTAATCATCTTTCGATCTCAAAGCATCTACTCCTAGAATCTCCTTTTAGTCTCATTTAATGCTAGTTCTTGACAACCCAATACCTTACTATATTTCCTTGTTCAAGAATAGGGCAAATAGATCTGACCCATAACCTCTCTTTCGAGCAAGTCAAGGACATCAAACCTAAATTCCTAGTATTGAAGTAATTACCCACTCCTATTAATATCTTTAGAGCATCAACCAGAGAACAGGAGTAGGAATTAAGTTTGCAACCTTAACCCTTAAGTTAACCCTATGATAATTAGACCAAATTCAACAAAACAGAGGATAGCACAATGCCCACTACATTAATTAACACCGAATCCCATTAGAGCACCCCTAGATCTTGGGGTTTTAGCCACCCATCACAAAAAGTAAAGAGAGTACACCTTCCATGAAAGCATCCATGGGTAACTTGGAATTAAGAAATTAAGAGTAAACCCACTTTGGATTGAACTTCAAATTATTGAATTCAAGATACAAATTGTAAAACGCCAAGAAGGCTAGAAAAAGTGTTCTAAAAAGTAAAGTGTTCTCTCTCGAAAATTTCTCCCCAACCCAGTTGTATTACTCTCTAATCGAACTGCCTTAAAACTCTATTATTTGGGCTATTTATATTTTTTGATAACTTAGCCCAAAAATCCATTTCGCGACCAAATCAGCGACATTAGTCGGGCTCGCCTAACTCACTCGGCGAATCGCCCTTCATTCCCCAGCTTTCCTTTATGATGATCTAGGCTTTAGGTGTTTGAACCTCAGCTAGAGAACTCGATTGAGTCAGTCATTCATATTCGACGCATCACCAAATACCACCTTAGTTCGCCATTTGATCATTTAAGTTTTTCCTTGCACACTATCGTTGTGGGAGATGTGCTTCAGATCGACCTTTCTCATTCAGCGTATTGCCTTTTATACAGGAATTTTCCGACCTTTTTTGGTAAATGAAAGTGCTATGCACTGTTAGATTGGCTGAAGTCTAGCTTAGTCAGTGATCTGCCCTTCATGTTAGGGGATCAACAATGTTAATTTTGCACTTTTTTTGCATTTTTGGCCATTCTTTCAAGCTTTAGTCCATGCCTTGTCCAATTGCCTTCATAGCTGCAAATCATCAATATTTGATTAGAAAAAGAAAATAGTTAGGAATTGAGTACACCAATTAATGAGCTAAATGGAGCTTAAATGAGTGAAAATATACCACTCATCAGTTTATACTTGGATTTTTGGACTTTCAGTATCTTGACCTATGGACCACCATGACGGTCCGTAGAAAGACCTACGATCTGTAGGTGGGTCCATTGGGCGGGCTAACCGTTTTTATTTAAGGGTATTTTTATCTTTTCCTACCCTTCTAATACTTAAACTATGTCATTTCTAGAACATTGTAAGTACCTATAACTACTTTTACTCTTCAAATCTATCTAGTTCCCTCTCATTCACTAAAATCCTCAAAACCGCTCAAGGCCTTTCTCTCCAAATCCTCTCCAAAGCTCTCAAGAAAGATTCTAGGGTTTTTCAAGCTTCAAGCATGTTATTGCAATTCTAAGGATTTATTACCAAATATGTGGGAAGTTCATCAATGGATTCTCTTTCATCCATTGAGTCCCAAAGATTTTCTCCAATTTTCTTTTAAGATTGCACCAAAATTTCTAGGGTTTTGTATGATTCTTTATGGGTTCACTTATTTATGGTTCAATTGACTATATTTGATCTTATTATGCATGTTTTGATCCAAATTACATGTTTTCAATGCCTATCATATGAACCAATGCAATATGCCTATTTTATGATCATGAATTGAGTTTTGAAGATTATGTATGCACAAAGGAATTATAGTGATTACGATTCTAGGGTGTTTTCGAATAAAGTATCTCATGATTTATGAAACTTGGTTGCTTCTAATTGAAGTATTCCTACTATGAAAGATTTCTATGATTTAACCACTTCCGAATGAAGTGCGGGTTTACTAAGAAGATATTATCATTATTTAGAGGCTTTTGATTAAGTTTCTTTTTAAACATCGAATATATTATGAAATCATGATTTTAGAAGGAGTTGTTGTAGGATGTAAGGTTTATAATTGGATCGGTATTACTTGAATATTACTTTCTAAGTATTATGATAATAATATGTTTACTATTTATGATTTCTATTGTGAGTTTACTTAGCACCGAGTGAATCCACCTTAAATTAAGTATAAGGTCCTTACCTCGGCAAGTAGGACAATCTCTTTTTGGTGTGAGAGTAAGACACCAAATTCCATGTTATAGCTCACATGGTTTATGGTGGTTAATGGTAAACATCCCACAAAAGATATCATTTCTCACTTAGCTTATGTTTTATACATACGTCATGATTCTTATATTGCATTGACCTTTCATGATTTATGAACTAAGCTTACTCGATTGATATGTTTCATTTTTCTGTACATTATCATGTTTTGAACTTATCATTTTATCATGTTTATGTTTAGGCTGAACCATCTGTGGCCCCCTAAAGTTGACACTAACTTTAACCTAGACACCTCAACTAAGCTTTGTTCAATTTAGACACCTCATATTATGTCATACTATGTCATTTTGATAATTTTTTCACGATCAAGAAAAATATTAAAGAGAGTGACACACTTGCTGCTGATGTGTCAAAGTGAAAAATTAAATGAAGACATGTGGCAAATGTAATATTTGTTTCTTTTCTTAATATAGCATAAATAATTATTTAAAAATTTGTTTCGAGTAAAATCTTATTTTTAAAGTTAATTACTTAAAAAAATAAAAGTACATTTCAATAAATTTTAAAAGAATATAAAAGTTACAACACCTTTTCCATTTTCTTCCAATGCTTCCATCCACATGGTGAAACTAATTTGCAATCTTTCCATCCTCCACTTTTGACACTCCAGCTAAAAGTGCCTTGATTTTATTACTCTGCAAATTTCCTATGAAATACCACTGTATCATCTGGAAGCTGAGGAGCTTTATCAATGAGCTCATGATGAAGAGATACCGACTTCGGTTTGCTTACCGCCACCAGCCTTACATGGTCCGATCTGTGACGCCACCCATGGCGGAAGGAGAAACTCTTAAATCTGTCAGGTTTGACCGATGCAGTGTACTTGATGAATCCTCTTTCTCGACTTTTGTTGTCTCCTCTTCCACTCCAAAAATACATTTTTGTACAGGAGTTATGAAGATAACTTAAATACCTCTTATATTTCAAAAATTAGATAAAAATTTCTTGAAGCTAGCCATGGTTGAATAACATTTGTTTGATATTGTCTTCATTTACTATTGTAATAATTGCTAGCACTTAAAAATAAAGTAAATAAGTTAATTTACTACATCAAGAAATGATAAGAGAGGAGAAATTTTATATATGGTGGTGGGTTGGTGGCATTGCGTTGGTAAGATGGTGAAGGAAGTGTTGGAAGGAGAGAGAAGGAAAAACATGAAATAAAAAAATCGTAAAATTTAAGCTTTTGATGCGCTCAATATGAGTGCAGCACACACAATGTGTCCTATTAGAAAAAAGTGTCAAAATGACAAAGCGGGACATGGCATGAGGTGTCTCAAATGAACATCGCCCAGTTTAGGTGTCTAAGTGAAACTTGGTGCCAACTTTTGGAGGCCACCGATGGGTTTGGCCTTATGTTTATGCATTTCCCCATATTTAGTTTATTCAAAGTACTACACATAGATCTCTTATGCCTATATTATTTTATAATATATGATTCGATAATCCTTTATCTAGCCGTGAATAGTAAATTTATTCAGCTTTGCTTAGTTTGTGGTAAGTCCTCATGGTTCAAAGGCATAATCACACGCTATGAGTTTCCTGTCGATTGTAGTAATTTAAGTTTTCAGACTTACTTTGTGAGTTAGGGTTCTATCCTAGTCATGTCTAAGCTATAGAGGCTTGTCGTCAGACTTATTTTTTTTATGAGGATGATGTACTATGATTTTGGTATACTGATGATGTTGATGCTAAGACTTATATCTCCCTTATATGTTTTATTCTCTATTATTGTTCATCTTATTGTAATGATTATGCCAAGTGGTTATTTCTATGGCTGATTTGACCACATTTATACTCCCTGTGGCATTCGACCCCAACTCATTTAGTTGAGTTTTATACTGATTTACGATCGTTAACACTTAGAATTGGAAGTAGTGTCTTTTAAACATTATTAATTAAAATGACGCCGCTCTGGGGAGTGGTGTTGTTTGAAATTCTTTTGCTGAAGTTGAATGTGTTCTTTTTAGTTATAGTTGAATCTACTTACTTTTAGTTTTGGTTTTTGTGTTGCTTGATAAAACAGAGGAAATGAGCATATATGGTAGCAATGGTAACCAAGTAGATCACCCTCCTTCGAAGATGATGATTCTTAGGGATAACATCTTAGATTTGAAACACTTGGAGGGTGAGACAATCCATGAGATGTGGCTGAGATTTAAGACACTATTTCTACACTGCCAAACTCATGGAATCCCAGATAAGATGTTGCTGGACTATTTCTATAGAGGTCTTGGTCCTATGTACAGAGGAGTGGCTGACCAACTTTCTCTGGGTGCTATAATGCGACAACCCTATGCAATAGTATCCCAACTCCTCGAGCACATGACCAAGATCAACAAGGAACAAGAGAGGGACCAGAATTTAGCAAAAATGTTGACCCAGCTGGATCTCTTGGCCAAAAAGATCATGGAATTTGAAGTACTGTACAAAAAGAAAGATGGGTACATTCCTCCTCATGAGCATAAAAAGTCCAATGATAATGAGGGTGGACAGATATAAGAGATACTCTCATGCATTCTCCATAAAGTCAAAGAACACGACAAAGTCTTGAAAGAGATAAAAGAGAATGTCTCAATGCTAAATCAAAGGATTGCTTCTCATTCCATATCTATTAGGCTACTGGAGACCCAAATGGGCCATATTTCATCTCATCTCAACTCAAGACAACAAAGGGAGTTGCCTAGTGATACTATGCCACACCACCTGGTCTTTGGTGTTCTACCTTGACTTGTTGGCAATTTGGGTACTTAGCAACGAAATATTCAATGCACCTCTTCATACTATTCCACCAATAGACTTCTCTCAAGTCATAGGAAATCTTTGTGGAACCAAGAAGGATCGAATATCTAGAATTATGAGCTTCTGCCATGATCCTCTCTTGGAGCTCATCCACTCTTGGTACAACTATCTGCCTTAATATCTCAACACATCATCTTCCCCTTGTTCAAAATAAATTACCTTTTTTATGAACATTTTCCTTTAGTTCAAGTAATAGAGGGTGTTTGTCTTATTTCTCCTTCACTTCAGACACTAGTGATGATTCAGCCCCATTCATCACCACAACTCCACCTTTACTGAAATCTAACAAATGGACTCCCAAATGTGCAAGTCAATGAACTTTCTTAGACAATTCTTTCTTGCCTTCCTCAACATGAGTAATACTCCCCATGGACAACCTACTCAAAGCATCAAAAAACAACATTATCCTTACCTAGATGATAGAGAATACTTATGTCATAATCCTTGAGCAAATCTAACCACCTCCTTGGTTTGAGACTAATTTCTTTCGGACTTAAAACATATTGGAGGCTCTTATGGTCGGTGAACATATCCACATGAACACCATAGAGATAGTGACGCCATAGTTTGACAGCAAAAACCACTGCTTCCAATTCAAGATCACGAGTCAGGTTGTTTCTCTCTTGAATCTTAAGCTGTCTGGAGTCACATGCTATAACCTTACCATTTTACATCAATACACAACCAAGACCAACTCTGGACGCTTCACAATAAACAACAAAACACTCGGTACCCTCTAGTAGGGTCAATACTATAGTAGTGGTTAACCAAATTTTCAATTCCTGAAAGCTCTTCTCACAAGCTTCAGAGCATTAAAACATAGCTATTTTCTGAGTCAACTTAGTTAACGGGGATGAAATAGATGAAAATCCCTTGATGAACATTCTATAGTAACCAACTAATCCCAAGAAATTCCTTATATTAGCTGGAGATGTGGGTTTAGGCCAGTTCTGCACTACTTAAATCTTCTGGGTGTCAACCCGATTCCCTTCGCTAGACATAATTTGGCCTAAGAATGCCAATGATTCAAGCCAGAACTCACACTTAGAAAACTTGACATATAACTCTCAATCCTTGAGAGTTTGGAGGACTATTCTGAGATGACCAGTATAGTCCTCCTTATTCTTCGAACATATCATCAATAAATATGATAACAAACATGTCGAGATACAATTAAACACTTTATCCATAAGATCTATGAATGTTGTAGGAGCATTAGTCAAACCAAACGACATACAAAGGAACTCAAAATGACTATAACGTGTCCTAAATGTTGCCTTCGGGATATCACTTTCTCTCACTTTCAATTTATGATAGCCAGACTTGAGGTCTATCTTAGAGAAACAAGTGGCACCCTAAAGTTGGTCGAAAAGATCATCAATCCTCTGAAGGGGATACTTATTCTTTATGATGACATTGTTCAGCTGGTGGCAATTTATACACATCCTAAGGGAACAATATTTATTCATCACCAATAAGACCGAAGCACCCTAAGGTAAGACACTTGGTCAGATGAAACCCTTATAAAGAAGATCTCTCAACTTCTCTTTTAACTTCTTTAAGTCAACTGGAGCAATTCTATATGAGGAATAGAAATGGGTAGAGTTTCGAGATTAATATTTATTCCGAAGTCTATTTCTCTGTCGAAGATTGTCTGGAAAGACCTCTGGAAAATCCCTCACAACTGGAGCTGACTGAATAAGCGGTGTTTCAATACTAGAGTTATTAACTCGGACTAAGTGACAGATACACCCCTTAGAAACAAACTTTCTAGCCTTAAGGTATGAAATGAAATTACCTTTAGGCACTGCTGAACTACTCTTCCACTCTAAAACTGGCTCATTAGAAAACTAAAACTTGACTACTCAAGTTCTACAATCAATTGAGGCATAACAAGCATGAAGCCAGTCCATACCTAGAATAACATCAAAGTCCACCATATCTAGCTCAACTAAGTCAGCCATGTTGTCCTTGTGATTGACAAAGATGGTACAATCATGATAGACTCTTTCTGCTAGAATAGAATCACCAACATGTGTGGAAACACTAAAGGGATCAAGAAGTTGTTCAGGGGAAATGCCGAAATTCATGGCTACATAAGGAGTCACAAAAGACAAACTCGCACCTGGATCAATTAATGCATAATTAAGCATCAAAAGTAAAGACTTTAAGCATACCGGTGACGACATCTGGTGAGTTCTCCTATTCCTGATGACTAGCTATAGAATAAAGACGGTTTGTACCCCTAACATGTTCGTGAAGTAGCTCCTTTGTGGGTATTTCTATCTACTGGAGTTGCCGAAGAAGATTGAGTTTTAATGCCCCATTACCCTGTCTATTTTTAGGGCATTCCTTAGAAAAGTGACCCGTCCTTCCATACTTGTAGCAACCATCGGTGCCATCATGAAATTCTCCACAAGCTTAGCACACTTACCACAAAGTGGGTTGTGAGTGAATCCTTGTACCACACTGCCCTGGGACTGAGAACCTTGAGCTCTCAAATTCTAGGAGTTCTGGTTTCTGTAATCATTTGTGTTCTTTGATGTAGGTGCACTAGTTGACGATGGAGCAGGCCAAGATGACCTTTACTGAATGAATGACCAATTTCCATTCCCGATCTTTTGCTGGCTGGACTAATGATTTGCTGTCTTTGCCCTCTTACTACGGAACTGTTCAATGTCTTTCAACTTGTCTTCCTCAACCTATTGTGCGTGAATAATGAACATGGCTATGTCTATTTCTCCTATCAACATGGCGGCATTACCTTCCTTGCTCGATAAGAGGGATTGCCGAGACATAAAAAAAAACTCATCATTCTCCTCACATCAGTCACCATCAACTAATGCCCATATGCTTTGACATTTCGGTTTACAAACCATCATTATATAGTACTAAGTTTTCCCTTTATAGCACTGGTACTTGTACCAATATCCATCACACCATTTGTTTGAGACCCTCATCTTTCAACCATACCCATCTTCTATTCCATTTTTAATCTTTAATTAGAAAACATACTTCAACGTAGTCTGAAAATCTTAAACATACCTGCAATGTTGAACATATGCCACAAATCCTCAAAATCTTAAATTTCTCTTTCATAAAGCTTCAAAGATTTTCCAATCTATAAAATACGTAATCCTCATAAGAATAAAAATCTAATGACACCCATATTACTATATTTAGTTTCAGCTCAAAAATCGGGTCAAAAAGTAATTTCGAGCCACCAAATTCGAATCTGAAATTTTATTCTAGATTAAGTTCGCCTATGATAAAACAAACTGGAATGCAAATTTTTAGGGAAAATGGATCGTTATTCGACCCCAAATCAAGATATGTTCTAAGAACCCAGGGTTATATCTTTCTTAATTCAGTATAAATTCTACACGTTTCTACCCTGAAAAATTATTCATAATCACATAAAAACTTAATGGAAAGGATGAAAATCATTACCTTAAATCTTTGTGATGAAAATCCCAATTTTCCTCCTCCCTTTCCCCCTCTTTTTCTCCTTATCTTTTTTTTATCTATACGTTTTTCCAACTACAACTTCTGTTTTATTTCTATCTATTGGTCACGTTTTCAACTCTCTTTTTTCTATTGGGAACTTCCACCCTTTTTTTATTTCTTTTTCTTCATTCTTTTTATTTTCTATATCTCTTTTAAAAGAAAAAAAAAACTAATTCCTCCTTTCATTTTATTTAATTTGAAAATCATGTCACTCATTCCCATTAACCATAAATTATTTACAAAATCTACTAAAAGGGCTAATATTAAAAGTACGGGTAAAATCCTATAGTGGAACATAAATTAAGGACTTTGGGAATCACCCTAGTCCACTCGATGCAAAATAAACTACCAATGGGAAAATATAGAATCATATCATAATCATAATAGTTGAAAGGGTAAGAATTTAGTAATACCAACCCAATCATAAGCTTCATATAATAAAATAGCTCCTTTCATCATAAAATGGCTTCTTTCAAAAATCATCATTTCATAAGACAATAGCTTTATAAGGCCCTTAGTCATAAATGCCACGCTAAACTACCATACTACTACTTTATAGTATAAGAAATTATACCCACAATCATTGATGACATTCCGAATACCACACTAATCAAGACCTACTATAGAAAAATAATCAAAAGCATTGATGAAATGTCTAGGTGTCATTCATTTCATGTGACCAAGCATCATAAAACATAGATATGTAATATTCCAGTCAGGAGCATCCTAGAATCATGACAATCTTTTTGTAATAAGAATACTTTAATCAAAAGAAATCTTATTTCATAAAAATAATGGGATACTTTATTCGAAATCACCCTAGAATCATAGTCACTACAATCATTATGCATACATAATTTGAAACCTTCAAATCATAATCATAAATATAGGCATATAACACGGGCTCATATGAAAAAGACTGAAAACATGTAATATTATCAAATCATGCATTATAAAATCAAATACAGTGAAATTAGTCATAAACAATTGGACCTATAAGAAAACATGCAAAACTCTAGAATTGGGTTAGATTCATAGAGAGAAGTTGAAAACTTTTTGCGACTCAATGGATGGAAAGAGATCTATTGATAAATTTCTCACATGCCTTGATGAATCTAAGCGTCGGAATTGGAGAAGGGAGTTTGAAGCTTAAAGAACCCTAGAATTTTCCTTGATATCCTTGGAGAGAATTTGGAGCAGAAGAACTTGAGGGATTTTGGGATTTTTAGTGAATGAGAAGGAATGAGAGATTTTGAAGAGTAAAATCAGTTATAGGACCTTAGAATAATCTAGAAACAACATAGTTTAGGAGTTCAGAGGATATGAAAAGACCCAAATAATCCTGACCCAAATAACCCTCACTTAAGCTATCAGAATGACTCTATGGACACAATGTATGGTCGGTACATCAAGCTATGGCCCATCTTGGTTAACCATAGAAACTTTGCTGGAGACCCAACTTTTGATCAATTTTCAAGAATCACTTCCTACGGTCTGTAGACCCTTCAACGAACTATAGGCCCCAACGGTACCACAAAAGTCCATAAATTCGTTCAAGTCCGAACCCTTTCCACGAGCACTGATCTACGAACCGTAAAGGCTTCCATGACCTGTATGTTTGTATGTACAACCTGAGGTACCAAAAATAATTAAGGTTGGATCTTCAACATACATACTGTCTATGGTTTGTATGAGTTCCTAAAAACCATCGTATTGGTTCATAGACCCTCATATGGGACTTGTCAAATTTTCTATTTTCCAGAACTCTTTCCATGACCCATGTCTATGGACCGTAGGACGTACTATGGTACATAGGTGGCCTCGTTCAAGCTGGCACCAGTAAAGTTTCTACAATATTTTTCTTTCCAACTAACTAACCAATTTCCGTGATGTTACAATTACTTACTATATTATTGCTTATTGGTTAATTTTTTGTTTTTTGTGTTCTTAATTCATGAATGAATTTCTTATTAGTTAATTTATATATATAAATTATTTTAGGTAAAAAAATTAAAATCATTTTAGTCAGCATCATTTCAAATTTATAATGTTAATAATATTTGTAGGAATTTATTTATGCTTAATGAGATAATTTACTATCATATAGATACATACATACATACATACATATATATATATATATATATATATA
>NW_006238989.1:360014-363017 GCF_000226075.1 Solanum tuberosum | reverse complement strand
TATATATATATATATATATATATATATAGCTTATTGTACATAAAATGATTTACTACAACACAAATAAATATAACTTATTTTAGATTAAAAGTTTAAAATTATTTTAATCAACACCTTGTAAGTATTTGTTTCACACTTAATGAGATGATTTCTATCATGCAAATACAAATATGTAACTTATTTTAGATTAAAAGAATTAAAATTATTTAACCAAAACTACTTTAAAAAAGAACTTCATAAATAATTATTGCGCTCGTACAGAACACAAAATTCTTGCCACTCGTATATATATATATACATATATGTAATGAACAAATTATTATATGTGTACCACATATTATTTAGTATACAACTTTGAAAAATTACGTAAATACTACTAATCCATATCATCAAATTTATAAATATGTCATTTACCTATTTCTATAATTTTTGTACAAAATGTTAATCAACCTTTCGCCACAATCCGAGACTCGAGTCATGATGACACCTACTATAACTCACCAGCACGTAAGTCAATCTGTAATTCAGAACAACAAGTAATGGGTGTAAGGTAGAATATTAACCAAAATGCAATAGAGGAACAATATAGCAAACATAACAAGAGAAGAAGAAGTAAATACATATATAGACAAAACAATAGATTCAACCCAAAACCTAGCGGTCACACGTACGGATCTACTGCAAAGAGAGTACAAGTCCCAAAAGTGGACCAAAATATACAAACTTATCTCAAAATACAAACGACTAGCCAAATTATACAAAAGGAGATAGGTATGATCCAGAACATCATAAGTTAACCCTTGCCTCCGAATCTTGTTGCATCCAGCTCGAACTCAGCACTGATAATTAGTGCTCGAACCAGCATCATGAAACACATGCAGGGTGTATTATGAGTATCAAAATTTCAACATGACCAGACGTTGTATCTTTGACCAAAGGACTGTCGCAGAAGAATCCCATATCAAATCATCACCATAAGGCCACCGTAGAACGATCCACCCCAAAGTGATCAATAAAACACTCCAAGCCCGATCCAACTCTTATCCCAAACCATAGAAAAAAACTTAAAATCACAACCATGAATTATCAGGGTCATATAAAAAAAGGAGTTATCGATAAAAGTTCATCAGAGCCGAGTGATGTGCAAACATATGACGACACATCTAATGCTTTTACTAGGAATAATTGTTTGATCTTAAGTAACAACAATTTCTTTTTGATAGTTTGTCACTGTGTTTGTCAGGAAATTAGTCAAGATGAGAAATAAAGTGAAAAGGAGGTAAATGTCAGAAGAATATATAGAGTTGTCTGGCTAGCTATCACGTAAACACACATATAATTAAGTATCTTAGCAAATTCAATTTGTATTAAAAAAATTATTATTATTTTTTAAAACCCTTTACACCCTTTATTATTTTTTAAATTATTATGGGTTGATGAGAACAAATATCTAGCTTTGCATCTAATGATAATTAACTAATGTCGATAAATGCTATGCATACGTCGTGGGTGATGTCACCTCTTTGACAAATACATCACAACGAGATATGTAAAGGACAAATAGTCAAACATGGCCAAAATATTTAGATGAGCTATAGTAACTTCATTTCTTACCTAATGAAGTTGTTTCATTTAAACATAATTACAAAAACACCATCATGGTCCTACGTTGATTGAGATTGAAGCTTGAGCTGATAAATACAGACAACATTAACCATAGTAGTATAAAAAATTGTCTATTATTAAAAAACAACAACATGAAACCTTCTGGTTTCTTTCATCATCCTAAAAAGGATTTCATTCTTACCATAACAACTCTTATCATATGAGAACTATACCACCATACAACATTTTCAATGTAATGCTCCCAACCTCATAGGTCCCACATAGCCATGATTGGCATCACAATACGATTTCCAAATCTACCTTCATATATACTCATATAGTCACCACATCATAATAAGCATTAAACACACCTTTTCTTCCTTCGATCCTTACAACATCACCCCTTCCAAGTAATCACATCTAGAAGACCACCGGACAAGGGTAAAAATAAGAGAGAGAGATCATATGGAGTTAAGCTCTATGGCACGACACAAGAGTAATGAAGAAAGTGAAACTTATATCATCCTATAGCCTCTCGCTCATAGATGTGTCGCGACTCACACCGATGAACAAGACTCTACTAGACGTGGCTCATGAGACATTGAATCTTAAGACCATTTTCATAACCTTATGCTCTAATACCAAGTTTGTAACGACCCGAGAGCACCCCCTAGCCGTTACCGGTGTATTCGACCTCTCGAAGGTCTTATACAAGCCCTTAGCATTCGACATAGCATTTATCATAGAAAAATAGCGGAAAATTAAAAACTTTTTCATGATATAATACAAGACGTAAACAATCACCTCATTTAAACCTTTAATACAAAATCGGAGTACTACGTCTCAAGGTAGCCATCTTAAAACACGACTACAACACAAGAGGGACACATCCCTTACAATACAAAAGAAACTACTATCTAGTACATAGAACTTAAGGAAACTCTTTAACATAAGCCATCTTAAAACACGACTACAACACAAGAGGGACACATCCCTTACAATACAAAAGAAACTACTATCTAGTACATAGAACTTAAGGAAACTCTTTAACATAAAGGTCCTTAAATCTCTAAGGACACACCCGAACTTGCGAATAGTAAGCCAAGCTCATCAATTCTAGGAAAGGCCCTTTTAGCGACCACCACCTACACTTGGGGTAAAAAGATGAAGAAGAATGGTGTTAGTACAAGAATGCACTAAGTATGATAACCACGCAAAAACATGCTTTTAAAAGGGACATTTAATTGGAAACCTTGCATCATGCCTTTTTAGAAAAATTTCAAGAACATTTAGCACAATAGGAACAATATAAACCACATACATCATCATACACATGGAAACCATTCATAATAGCACATAGAACCACTTATAACATTTTAGGCACATTAAATGCATACA
>NW_006238989.1:350092-358629 GCF_000226075.1 Solanum tuberosum | reverse complement strand
TAACATTATCATTCAGATTATACTCCTCATCATCAACACACTTTAAACATCATGCTAGCATTGAGGATTTCATACATAACCTTCATAGCACAACTTCATAAACATATGCATCATAATCATCAATTCACTTCACATCTATTGCCTTCAAGGCCATGATCTCAACATGCATAGATAGACAAAAAGTGAACACCTCCACCATAAGTGTATCAAACCACACAACATCAATTATGATACTATAGACTAGAAGTTAGGTCAACTTACCAATTCTCCAAACCATGATCACCATGGATCAATCCTCAATAATTCACAATCAATTGACAGAGATATCCATAGGAATCAACAATGTAATTCAATAACATAACATAATCTAAATACAATTATATAAACAATGGGATCAACCCATAACTTTGCCCATAAGGCCATAATTATCAACTCATCAATATGCCAACAATTCAACATGAATAAGTATAGATAATCGTATGAAACATCAATACAATCTAATCTAAACATAATTTCACCAATAGAGATCATATTCACAAAGCGCCACATCATAGGCCAATTTTTGAGAATTTGGGGATCATGGGTTTTTCAAGAATTCCTTTGAAAACTATCTTAAAAACCTTAATTCCACATTAATTCATCAATAGAATGATTTAGAAAATCATTAGACAAGGGACCCATGTTTAGATTAAAAATTGGGAATTTTAGTCTTTGTATCGAGGGAACCCTCAATTGAAACCCTAGCTCTCCACCTTCTTCTTCCTTGAACTCAAGAGAACTTTAGAGAGAGAAAGAACAAAGGGTTTTGATTTTGGAAGAATGAATTCAAAAACACCTCTTAAATGTTTTAATACCTTTAAAATACTTAAAAACACTTAAAATTATAATAACCCAGTACCCAAATTACCCCTCACTTAGTTGGACCTTTTTAAATAAGTCCAACTTGAGTTTTATTTTTGTAGATTTCGTCGGGAAACAAGTTCGCGACGTAAAGGTGTTCCCACAATTTTCATATATTAAATTTTGAGATAGTAGAGTCCGCGACATGTCCATGACGCGGACCAAACTTTTGGCCCTTGGTGGAGCAAGTCCGCGACGCAGACATGTTTTATTTTCGCAGATTTCGTCGGGAAACAAGTTCGCGACGTAAAGGTGTTCCCACAATTTTCATATATTAAATTTTGAGATAGTAGAGTCCGCGACATGTCCATGACGCGGACCAAAATTTTGGCCCTTGGTGGAGCAAGTCCGCGACGCAGACATGCTCCCTCCATGAGCAACTTCAAGCTGCCTTGGCAGCTCGTTTGGCCAAGGGTTGGTGTCCTCCTCGGGGACCCTTAGGGTGGTCCCGGGGAGTCGTACCCGAACGTTTTGACGCTAAAAACATTTATTAAGACACTAGGGTCACCTCCATTGATTTTAGACTCCAAACAATACATAAAGATATGAACAACATACTATAACACACCAATAAGTAAAAGACTAGTTTCCGAACGTCTTGTTCGTCCCTTGACGTTTGACTTCCAAACTCCTTAAAATTGACTAAAAAGGCTATTCTTCATTATTTTAACAAGTTATTAATTCATAAAACCCATGTGAGGCTCTACTTTATCCTACTTCATTTTGAGGGTCGTTACAACGTGTCCACCGGAGCTACTCTCCTCCTATTAGACTCGTCTCGTGTGTACTCGGCCTCAATATGTTGGATGTCTGTAGAATATGTGGGTGTAATATCGACATCCCTCTTCTCATCTCGAGGAACTCTGTCCCTGCGACATAACTCTATGATAAATACCGGGGAATGAAAGAGACGTCTGGCGTTGCTTGGCCTTCATGGCTATCTCCTGCTCGATGATCACGCCCAAATTCAACCTCTTTTTCCTAACAATGATACACCTAAGGCAGGCCGCATTTGGGTGACGGAGGATAGAATTGTTCTGGGATGGCATGATCGTGCTCCTTTTAAACCCGAACCAATATCTCGCCGCCACATTGAGATCTTTCTTCTCTATTGGCATGCCGAATTCAATCGACCTAGGGGTGCTATCTGAGAGGAGTGGGCCAACCAACCTTTTATATCCTCCAGAGTCTTTGTCTGCATCATACCCTGGTAATCATTCATAAAGTTGGTGGCACGATCGAATACCGCATTTATATCATCACTACAACATTTAACTTTCTTCCCCTGAACCATCACAAAATCTACCGGCTTGAAGGCACTAGCCTTCTTCTTCCCTTGAGGCAACAACTCACTATAAGATAAGTAGAATTCCCGAAACCAAGTAGGAATGTACGGGCCACGGGGAATGGTGATGACCTCGAATTTGTGGTACCTAAGGATGTCCCACACAGCCGGATGTCTGTCCACCACACCATCTATGGATAGTCTCTTCTCCTCTAAGATAGTCCTCAATCCCTCAACCTTTAGTTTGTTGAGAGACTGAGGAGGAAGACCCTCAGCTGGTGGCGCTAGGACCACTGTCTGCTCTAGAGCTGGAGGAGGAGGAGGATTCTGAGGCACCAGAATCCTAGACGCATCATGCATCCCCTTGGAGCGAAGCTCTGCTCTCCAGTCCTGTAAAATCTGGTCATCCTAAGGCTCAGACATGGTAGCCTGAGAATCCTTCTCATTATCTGAGTCTTGTAGACTTTCTCAATATCGGAGTTGTACTCCGGTGTCTCAACCACGGGCGCTTTGCCCTTTCATTTGCCTCCCTTTGGAGGTAGTTTAGTTGTCTTATCCTTTGAAGCAATTGCTTACTAATTTTTAGTCACTCCTTGTGCCTTCTTTCGGGGCGACATGCCTCCACCAGTCATACTGGTGCTAGTCATATCTGCAAACAATATAGAAAATTAATTGAAGCATTAGAATCATTTTTTAAAAGGAACCCATGACTTTGGAATCAAACCCTAGATTTTGGGGATTTCTATCTTTGAAATTGGGGTTTTGAAGGGACTCCATGGATGAAAGCTATCCACGGATGAAGGACTACTATACCTTAGCAATGAATCCCAATGAATTTTAGGTGAAGACCCTTGCTTCTTCAACCCTAGCTCCAACTTCCTTCTTCTTTTTCTTTGAGTTTTCTAAAGAGAGAATTTTTGGTAAGGATGAAGCTGTGGGAATTGATTTGGGTTTTAGGAATAATGAGATGAATGACTTAATTTAGAGGTCTAAAATCCTTATATGGGTGGTCTAAATTAGGCTAAAATGACATCACTTAATATTAATTAAAATTGGAAAAACCCCAAAGTGCCCCTAAACTTAACCCCTAAAACTGCCCCAAGTCACCATCCACGAGACCATGTTGGCAAGACGTGGATGGAACCACGGATCATCCTGGTCAAGCGTGGTTTAGTGACTGCAACTTTTTGGCCAACCATGGACCCTCCATCCATGGGGCGTGGACTGACCAACGGGGCATAGGTCCTTCCGTTGGTCACTGCCCAGGCAGTTTTCTAGGGGTCCTTTTCAAGGGCCCATGGTTGTTTCTTGAGGAGTAGTACATTGACGTTCTAACACGAAATCCTTTATTTTAAGTACGGGGAGTTACATTCATTACTCTAACCCTTATGTTAAGCTCTACCTTTGCCTACTATTTTCTGGAGTGTTACAATATCTCCCCCTTGGGAACATTCGTCCTCGAATGACGATCTAGACACCTTACGAAAGTAAAGAGTCAAGACTAGCAGCCCATCATGCATGCAACATCAAAATAATGCACAATTCAAAGGAGGAAACATCAACTCCGACTTAAACATAATCAATGCATCACAGGGAAGCAGGAACTACATCTAACAACACATTATGCATGAAAATTCAACATTTCTCATATTTATAGGAGGAACTACCTTCTCCAAACTAGAATTATACTCAACACAATCTCATGGAACCATTATGTCATTTACTCAAGAAAAGCATGTACTTATAAAGCATGATCATCAATTAATCTCATGAAGCATATATGCAATCCGTATTCAATGCACAACATCATGAGGAACACCAATCATATAAAACTCATTTTCTTACTAAACATAAATTTCTCAAGAACATGCATAACATAGGAAATCATGGAAAACACATATCACACACATGACTTCCAAAACAAGGAAAACTCAAGAGGACCTACTTACCTCAAGCTAGAGTAGGAGTAGAAGGAAAGATATCAAGATATCGGGACTTCATATCGGCCTCGAACTTCCAAGTAGCACCCTCAACTAAGTGACCCTCGACTACACCTTTATGGAATCAACCTCCTTACTTGCTAACTAAACTTTTATCAACTCTCAACCCACCCTTCTAAGGGAAACCATGGATGTCGGATTTCCAACACACTTCTCAAGCCTCTTTAAACCCTTCATGGGTGTGAATTTTAAGTATAACCCAATCATGAATATTAGGGACACTCAACAACCTTGCTATCTAAGCACACCATCTCCCCCTTGGAGGAAGCCTCTACTAATTTCCTTAAGTACCACTTCTTTCAAGTCAATCCCAAACGACATAATCAATTACTCATAATAACCATACCGGGTTCTAGAAGTCGTCTTTGGAATATCATCCCCTTTTCACCCTCAATTGGTGATAATCCGAATGAAAATCAATCTTAGAGAAATAACAAACCATTGAAGTTGGTCAATACTAGCAATATATTTCCCTCACACTAACTAGGTGGTAAAAGCAACCTTTAGCCATCATTCTTCTAACCTTCATATAAGGAACAACTAACCTCTATACATAGGACTTCCCCCTCCCATTCTAGGATAGGCTCAATTGGGAACTAAAACTTAACTACACGAGTTCTTCAATCCATAGCAACATACTAGGAATGCAGCCAATTCATATTGAGAATAACATCAAAGTCTAAAAACTAGTACCAAGATCTAATAAAACATTTAAATATGTATGTAACTATCAACATACCAGTGACTTCATCCGGAGAGCTCTCTTGGTTATCCCTAGACCGAAGTGCATAGAAACAGTTTTGCTTGGGAGCTTTGGAATCCGAACCACTAAGAGAAGCTTGCTTGGCCTCTCTCTTTTTTGCCTTAAGTATTGGGCAATCCCTCATCTTGTGACCATCATTACGACAACCATTACAACCATCATTTCCGGCTAGGCACCTACCATAATGCTTCTTTCCACACTTAGTGCAAGTAGGCTTAAGCAATAAAGATTCACTATTACTCCCTCCTTGAGGCTTAGGGTTAGACACCCTCTCTTGGTTATACCTATGAGTATTGGGGAAAACTTGATCGGGAAGCCTTTGTTGGGTTCTAGGTTGACCATTTCCATCGGATCTAGCATTAGAGAAATTTTCATCACTAGTCCTTGCCCTTTTTACCTCCCTAGACTTTTCCTTGACTTTCAATTCCTCAATTTGTTGAGCGTACACCATAAGCCTTGAGATATCCATGTCATGGAGGAGCATTGTGGTATGACACTATTTTTCAACCATGTCGGACACACCCGATATAAACCTACTCATTTTTTCCCTTGAGTCCGCCACCATGGTTGGAGCATATTTGGAGAGTTGGGTGAACTTTAGAGCATACTCCTTAACACTCATACTTCCTTGACGAAAGTCAATAAACTCTTGCACCTTTGTTTCCCTCAACTCGAGGGGAAAGAACCTATCAAGAAATGCCAATTTAAATACTTCCCACTCTATGGGACCCGCTCCCACCGGTCTCTCTACCTTCCATTGATCATACATACTTGAGAAACATCTTTTAGTTGGTAAGCGGCTAGCTCCACCTTATCTTCCAGAGACACCCCCATAATATCAAGTACCTTATAGACCTCATCGATAAACCATTAAGGATCCTCTTCCACTTTTGAGTCATGAAATTTCGGGGGTTCATTCTTGCAAAACCCCTCTCTCTTGAAGCCACCAAATTAACATTATGATTCACCGGAGCTACAACCTCTTTATTGGCTTGAGCCATCACGGCCTAAGCCAATACTTAAATAGTCACCCTAAACTCTGCATGAGTAACATTATCGACCAAAGGATCAATCGGAGCTTGATGAGCTTGAGGAGGAGCTCATTGTTCCACATTGTCACCCTCCATCCTTTTAGCATTAACCCTTCTAGTATTCATTTCCTGAAGAACATAGAGCAAGGATTAAGAGAGAGATTTTATAGACTTAAACTCTATGGCACGACTTAGAGTAATGAAGAAGTGAAGTTTGCTAATCATCTTGTAGCCTCTCATTCATAATGTGGCGCGCTTCACATTATGAACAAGACTTTACTAGACGTGGCTTATGAGACATCATCCTAGGATCATTCTAAACCTTGTGCTCTAACACCAAGTTTGTCATGACCTAGGGGTACCCCTAGATATAACAAGGCGTATAGAACCCCGAAGGGCTCCACACAAGCCACTTAGTCCTCATAACATAAGCAATAGAACAATAAGAGTAAAAACGCATTTCAAGTCTAAAATTTTCATAAAGGAAGCGGAAGTATAGACTTGTCTCAATATAGTCATCTATTACAATACTTGAATGAAATATGGCCTAGCCCATACAACATGACCAAAGAAAAAAATACATGAAAGGAACTACAACATAGGAAAATGTCATCCTAGAACTATGAGGACTCACCAAGAAGCTCAGAAGATACACAAGTCCAATTTTAGCCACTAGAACGATCACCTTGAGAACTAGACCCTACACTTGGGAAAATGCCTAAAGTAGGTGTTAGTACAAAAATGCACTAAGTATGATAGTCATGCATAAATACATTTAAAACATGCTAAAAGGGACATTTCTTTATAAATCATGGTATATGCCAAGTTTAAACATCATCATAGATATAGTTGGAAAGCATAAGTCATAATACAAAGTTCATCATAACACAAGAGGAACACTTCATTCATAACCTCAAAGCATACTTGTGCAAGGCATGAATAAGACCCCAAAAATCTCACCCATTGTAAGTAAACCACTTTAGGCCACCATTCATGTTCATAATCTTTTAAAACTTTTGAACACTATGAGATACTTCTTTAAGCACATCCTAGTTCCTCATTTCATTGAACACTTCGAGATACTTTTTTAAGCACATCTTAGTTCATTGTATTTGAACACTATGAGATGCTTATTCAAGCATGTCTTAGTTCATTATTATTTTGAACACTATGAGATACTTCTTCAAGCATGTCTTAGTTCATCATTAGTCTTGTTGTGATTGGGATATCGCTTTAATCGACATGAGACCATGTGAGCTATCACATGATCCCTCTCAGTGTTACCCACACCAAAAAGGGTTGGTCTACTTGCCTAAGGTAGAACGAGTTAATTAGCTTAGTTGGATCCACTAGCTAAACATCCTACGGGGCATATAGTTATGAGATACAGAGATTGCTACTAGAAACCCAAACTCCACTAGGTGAATGCTTCCATCTCATGAGACATACTTTTAAAAGGGACATTTAATTGGAAACCAAGCATCATGCCTTTTTAGAGAAACTTCAAGAAACATTTAGTACAATAGACACAATATAAACCACATATATCATCATACACACGGAAACCATTCATTATAGCACATAGAGCCACTTATAACATTTTAGGCACATTCAATGCATACAATACATTACCTTCCTCTTTATCTTAACTCCTTTCCTCAAGCAGCCCTTAGGGAATACTTGGTGCAATGTATCACTTTAATGTTACCAAGGGTGAACTTACATATAGCCTTCATCAATCCAACCACATATATTCATAGAGTCATAAGCATACCATAAGACATAGTCTTCACATGGGAACCATCACCTAAGACAACCCTTGAGTCACACTAGTGCAATGTGCAAGTAGCATCCCATAATACTACTCACACCAAGTGTTCCTAGGCAGCCACCATAAACTAGGCACATCATATTCAACAAGTCATAACATCTTCATTTAACATTAGACATAAGACCAACATACTTCATAACATCATATAATGACTCATTCCTTTACTACATCATTAGTCATAACCCATTTAGTTCATATCATAGGTAAACCACCCTCACAACCCCTTCACAAGCTCATTTGTGTAATGTACACATGGAGTCCCATACCCCCACATATACTACGCAAACTCATTAAGAAGTCATAAGTGTAATTCACATGCATAATCATACTTCATGTCTTGACATAAGTAAAGTCAACCTTAACATGCTTTCATATTAACATACATAGACCATAGTCTTCTTTACGTAAAGAGCCTAATCATAACCTCCCATAGAGTCCACATGTGCAATGCATAAGTAGGGTCCATAGTCCTACCTACACTAAGTAACTCTTCAAGAAATCATGACTAGAGTTCATATTCTTATCTTAGTTCATTTCTTAACTTTCGGGAGACATTGCAATAACCGACATAGACCATGTGAGCTACATGGAATCCGGTGTTCTACACCCACACCGAAAAGAGAGGGTACTACTTGCCAAAGTAGGACCTACATACATAATAGCTATCTAGTGGATCCAATAAGCTAATACCTACGAGGGCACGTAGTTATGGAACAAGGAGATTACT
>NW_006238989.1:349422-349587 GCF_000226075.1 Solanum tuberosum | reverse complement strand
TATACATGTAGAGTGTGTGTGTGCATATTGGTCCTCATAGTGACATAATAGTAACAACACTGATATTGACTTCCCTACAAGGGATCACAACACATTCACAATGTCCCCAAATCAAGAGCAATTCACATATAAAGCCTTTAGGGATTCTAGACCACACACCCACAC
>NW_006238989.1:347023-348870 GCF_000226075.1 Solanum tuberosum | reverse complement strand
AATCTAAGTACAATTCTATAAACAAAGGGATCAACCCATAACTTTGCCCAGAAGGTCATAATTCGCTACTCATCAATATACCAACAATTCAACATGAATAAGTATATTCACAGGAAATATCAATACAATCTAATCTAAACATAATTTCACCAATAGAGATCATATTCACAAAGACCCACATCATAGGCCAATTTTTGAGAATTTAGGGATCATGGGTTCTTCAAAAATTCCTTTGAAACCTATCTTAAAAACATTAATTCCACATTAATTCATCAATAGAATGATTTAGAAAATCGTTTGAGAAGGGACCCATGTTTAGATTGAAAATTGGGAATTTTGGTCTTTGAATCACTTTTGAAAATCTTAGATAGAACTCCTTGAATGAGAGGTTATTCAAGAATCAAGAGTTACCATACCTTAACTATTGAAGACCCATGAAATTGAAGAAGAAATCAATTGAAAACCCATCTTCTATCTTGAGCTTCATCAAGGTCTTCAATGGGGTTTTTGAGAGAATCTATTTTGAGAGGGAAGGGTCAATTTGAAGAATGGGGTCTAATTTTAGGTTTTGGATTTTTAACCAACTTAAAATACCCTAAAATAGGTAGAATAACCGTTTATAATAATTCCCCAAAGTACCCAAACTACCCCTCACTTAGTTGGACCTTTTAAACAAGTCAAACTTGAGTTTTATTTTCACAGATTTCGTCGGGAAACAAGTACGCGACGCGGAGGTGTTCCCATAAGTTTCATAAATTAAATTTCCAGACAGTAGAGTCCGCCAAATATCCGCCACGCGGACCAAAATATTGGCCCATGGTGGAGCTAGTCCGCGACGCGGACATGCTCCCTCCATGAGCAACTTCAAGCAGCCTTGGCAGCTTGTTTGGCACAGGGTCGGGGTCCTCCTCAGGGACCCTTAGAGTGGCCCCGGGGAGTCGTACCCGAACGTTTTGACCCTAAAACCATTTATTAAGACACTAGGGTCACCTCCACTAATTTTAGACTCCAAACAACACATAAAAATATGAACAACATACTAGAACACACTAACACGTAAAAGACTAGTTTCCGAATGTCTTGGTCGTCCCTTGACGTTTGACTTCCAAACTCTTTAAAACTGACTAAAAAGGCTATTCTTCATTATTTTAACAAGTTATTAATGCATAAAACCTATGTAAGGCTCTACTTTATCCTACTTCATTTTGAGGGTCGTTACAATATCCCCCACTTAGGAACATTCATCCTCGAATGACACTTAAAACACTTCAGAGGACTCAATGACTCAACTAGCAGCTCACAATATACAACATACAACATACAACATCAACATAAGAGCACACATCAAGGAGGAACATCAACTCCACATAAAAGGCTCAAAACAACTTTGTGCAATTCAAGAAAGTAGCAACACATCTACCAACTCCTTATGCATCAACTTTATTATTTCCCATTTTCATTGGAGGAACTCCCTTCTCCAAATCATCATTCTCATTTCAAACACCAAAGAAACACAACATGCAACTATCTCATTAAAGCACATTATGCAACTTTATCATAAGAAATCATTTAAGCATGCACTTCAAATCAACTCATGCAACACAAGCAAGTAGAACTTTATTCACCGACTCATAATGCATCAACCACATAGGTTTTTCTCATGTTCACAGGAGGAACTACCTTCTCCTAATCATGACATGATATTTACCCCTTTTATATCATCATAGGGTCCAATATGCAATATCTTTCAAATGCACACATAGACATGATCAACATTTCCACTCATGAGGCAATTAAGCAATTCATACTAGTTGCACCCTAACATGAGGATTATAGATCATCTATTA
>NW_006238989.1:339888-346547 GCF_000226075.1 Solanum tuberosum | reverse complement strand
GAATGAGAATAGAAGGAAAGGATAAGGATATCAACAATCTTACTACTCACTTCAAGACTCCAAACATGAACAAGCTACTAGGAACTCTTTGGTCTCAAGCTTGAATAAGAATAGAAGGAAAAGATAAGGATATCAATAACCTTACTACTCACTCATCATCCCCCACTTAGGGTAAACCTATCTAAGAGCACATTAAAGTAACCAAGAGAACTCTCACTTACCAATTAATCACAATGTCCCCCTCTTGGGATCAAGTTATGCAAACTCCTTTAATCATTACCTCCTTCATCTCTAAAGTAGGAACCATTCTCCACTAAATCTTCACCCAAAGTGATTCTCAACATAGAGAACTCAAGGAAGTTCAATGTAGAAAATATTAAGGGCACTCAAAAACATTACCATCTAGGCACATTATCCCCCACTTAGGGTGAGCTTAATCAATTCTTTATCATATCATACCATTATCATCACCTTTGGTGTTACTTTCAGCTCAACCATGCCTAGGTATTATCTAAACACCCTCTTGAATGACCATACTTAAGATCAACCTTACAAGACAACTATCCTCTTTAGAGTTGGTCAACATCTATTCTCTTGTCCTTCCTATGAACTAAGGGGTACATGCAACTCTCCAAGTTAACCTTAGAGAAAAACCCTATCCCAACTCATGGAACAAAGCCCTTTTCCACTCTTAGGGCAAGCCTACACAAGAACTCTGATTCACACAGGGACAACCATGAAGCATCACTCATAAGAAAAAAAGACAACTTTCAACTCACACTAGTTACCACATTCCTTCAAAACTCCTCAAATATACACCATGACTTTCTACTATCATTACCCATCACCATAAAGCAACTCATCATCCTAAAAGGATTCATTCTTACCATAATGACTCTATCATACGAGAACTAACACCACCATACAACATTTTCAATGTAATGCCTCCCAACCTCATAGGTCCCACATAGCCATGATTGGCATCATGATACGATTTCCAAATCTACCTTCATATATACTCATATAGTCACCACATCATGATAAGCATTAAAACTCACATTTTCTTCCCTCGATCCTTACAACATCACCCTTTCCAAGTAGCCACATCTAGAAGACCACCGAAAAAGGGAAAATAAGAGAGAGAGATCATATGGGGTAAAGCTCTACGGCACGACACAAGAGTAAGGAAGAAAGTGAAACTTCTATTGTCCTATAGCCTATTGCTCATAGATGTGTCGCAACTCACGCCAATGAACAAGACTCTACTAGACGTGGCTCATGGGACGTTGAATCCCAAGACCATTTTGATAACCTTATGCTATGATACCAAGTTTGTAACGACCCGAGAGCACCCCCTAGCCGTTACCGGCGTTTTGACCTCTCGGAGGTCTTATACAAGCCCTTAACATTCGTCATAGCATTTATCATAGAAAAATAGCGGAAAATTTTAAAAAATTTCATAATATAACACAAGACTTAAACAATCACCTCATTTAAACCTTAATACAAAATCGGAGTACAATGTCTCAAGGTAGCCATCTTAAAACACGACTACAACACAAGAGGGATACAACCCTTACAATACAAAAGAAACTACTATCTAGTACATGGAACTTAAGGAAACTCTTTAACATAAAGGTCCTTGAATCTTTAAGGACACACCCGAACTTGGGAGTAGTAAGCCAAGCTCCTCACTTCTAGGAAAGGCCCTTTAGCCACCACCACCTACACTTGGTGTAAAAAGATGAAGAAGAATGGTGTTAGTACAAGAATGCACTAAGTATGATAACCATGCAAAACATGTTTTTAAAAGGGACATTTAATTGGAACCATGCATCATGCCTTTTTAGAGAAACTTCAAGCAACATTTAGTACAATAGGCACAATATAAACCACATACATCATCATACACACGGAAACCATTCATAATAGCACATAGAGCCACTTATAAAATTTTAGGCACATTCAATGCATACAATACATTGCCTTCCTCTTTATCTTAACTCCTTTCCTCAAGCAACCCTTAGGGAATACTTGGTGCAATGTATCACTTTAAGATTACCAAACGTGAACTTACATATAGGTGATGAGAATGACCTTTCATCATAGAACCTACATTATGTGAGAATGACCTTTCATCATAGAACCTACATTATGTGAGAATGACCTTTCATCATAGAACCTACATTATGTGAGAATGACCTTTCATCATAGAACCTACATTATGTGAGAATGACCTTTCATCATAGAACCTACATTATGTGAGAATGACCTTTCATCATAGAACCTACATTATGTGAGAATGACCTTTCATCATAGAACCTACATTATGTGAGAATGACCTTTCATCATAGAACCTACATTATGTGAGAATGACCTTTCATCATAGAACCTACATTATGTGAGAATGACCTTTCATCATAGAACCTACATTATGTGAGAATGACCTTTCATCATAGAACCTACATTATGTGAGAATGACCTTTCATCATAGAACCTACATTATGTGAGAATGACCTTTCATCATAGAACCTACATTATGTGAGAATGACCTTTCATCATAGAACCTACATTATGTGAGAATGACCTTTCATCATAGAACCTACATTATGTGAGAATGACCTTTCATCATAGAACCTACATTATGTGAGAATGACCTTTCATCATAGAACCTACATTATGTGAGAATGACCTTTCATCATAGAACCTACATTATGTGAGAATGACCTTTCACATAATCATACCATATTCATAACATAGTCTTGTTTAGAGTACAATTGAGGAAACATTTCAAGAGACTCACTCTTACTAGATTATCATAAACCTTATTCATTCATTCATGTGTGTGTACATATGTGAGAAAGCCTTTCACATAAACACCTTTATACAACACATATTCATACCTTGCTAATCATACACTTTGCATGCATAATAAGATGTAAGGGTGCATATAAGAGTTAACCTTTCAATAGACACCATAACACATCATATTCATAGCTATACATGTAGAGTGTGTGTGTGTGCATATTGGTCCTCATAGTGACAAAATAGCAACAACATTGATATTGAATGCACTTCTCATCAAGGGATCACAACACATTCACAATGTCCCCCAAAATCATGAGAAATTCACATATAAAGCCTTTTAGGGATTCTAGACCACACACCCACACTTCATCATAGGAGACGAGGACACATTGAACATTGAATAGGTACTCCTAACATGTATATGATCAAACATTCATATAGGGGTCATATAGGTAGGGGTCATTCCACAATAGTACCTAACATAATCAATCATGTAGACCACACCTTATCCCTAACATTATCATTCACATCATAACTTCATAAATATATGCATCATAATCATCAATTCACTTCACATCTATTCCCTTCAAGGACATAATCTCAACATGCATAGATAGACAAGAAGTAAACACCGCCACCATAAGTGGATCAAACCACACAACATCAATTATCATATTATAGACTAGAAGTTAGGTCAACTTACCAATTCTCCAAGCCATGATCACCATGGATCAATCCTCCATAATTCATAACATTCTATAGACTAGAAGTTAGGTCAACTTACAAATTCTCCAATCCATGATCACCATGGATCAATCCTCACCAATTCATAATCAATTGACATAGGTAGAAATAGGAATCAACAATGTAATTCAATATCATAAACATAGTCTAAGTACAATTCCATAAACAAAGGGATCAACCCATAACTTTGCCCATAAGGTCATAATTCTCTATTCATCAATATACCAAAAATTCAACATGAATAAGTATAGATAATCATAGGAAATATCAATACAATCTAATCTAAACATAATTTCACCAATAGAGATCATATTCACAAAGACCCACATCATAGGCCAATTTTTTAGAATTTGGGGATCATGGGTTCTTCAAGAATTCCTTTGAAAACTATCTTAAAAACCTTAATTCCACATTAATTCATCAATAGAATGATTTAGAGAATAGTTTGACAAGGGACCCATGTTTAGATTAAAAATTGGGAATTTTGGTCTTTGAATCACTTTTGAAAATCTTTGATAGAACTCCTTGAATGAGAGGTTATTCAAGAATCAAGAGTTATCACACCTTAATTATTGAAGACCCGTGAAATTTAAGAAGAAATTAGTTGAAAACTCATCTTCTAGCAATGCTTCATCAAGGTCTTCAATGGGGTTTTTGAGAGAATCTATGTTGAGAGGAAAGGGTCAATTTGAAGAATGGTGTCTAATATTAGGTTTTAGGGTTTTAACCAACTTAAAATACCCTAAAATAGGTTAAATAACCATTTATAATAATTCCCTAAAGTACCCAAACTACCCCTCACTTAGTTGGACCTTTTAAACAAGTCAAACTTGAGTTTTATTTTCGCAGATTTCGTCGGGAAACAAGTTCGCGACACAGAGGTGTTCCCATAATTTTCATATATTAAATTTTGAGATAGTAGAGTCCGCGACATATCCACCACGCGGACCAAACTTTTGGCCCTTGGTGGAGCTAGTCCGCGACGCGGACATGCTCCCTCCATGAGCAACTTCAAGCTGCATTGGCAGCTTGTTTGGCCAAGGGTCGGGGTCCTCCTCAGGGACTCTTAGGGTGGTCCCGGGTAGTTGTACCCGAACATTTTGACCCTAAAAACATTTATTAAGACACTAGGGTCACCTCCACTGATTTTAGACTCCAACCAACACATAAAAACATGAACAACATACTAGAACACACCAACACGTAAAAGACTAGTTTCCGAACGTCTTGGTCGTCCCTTGACATTTGACTTCCAAACTCTTTAAAACTGACTAAAAAGGCTATTTTTCATTATTTTAACAAGTTATTAATGCATAAAACCTATGTGAGGCTCTACTTTATCCTACTTCATTTTGAGGGTCGTTACAATTACTTATCCCCGCATGAGTTTGTGATAAAGACTGGCCATGAATCATTCAGGTACTTGAAAAGTCAAGCTATGTTAAATAAACAACATGCCAAGTGGGTGGAGTTCATTGAGACGTTTTCTTATGTGATTTCATACAAACAGGGTAAGGACAATGTGGTGGCTGATGCATTGTCCTGAACGTACATTCTTGTTTCTACTCTTACTTCTAAGCTTATGGGATTTTATCACATTAATATTTGTATGTTAATGATTGATACTTTGGTTGCTTATGATGCATGCTTGAAGGGACCCTTTGAGAAATTCACTCTACGTGATGGTTCCTTTCCAAGAAAAATAAGTTGTGTGTGCCAATATGTTTATTGCATGATGTTTTCTAAGAGAGGCACATTATTGGGGGGGGGGGACTTATGGGTCACTTTGAAGTACCAAAAATGTCACGCCCCGAGCTACCCCCGAGACGCGGACACGGGACCTAGGACCACAAGTGATCCCAAGCTAACCCTGCTAGCATGATCATGAGCATACTAAATATAATCTGAATAATAGAAACTGTGCGGAAGCTAAATCATAAATAAATCTGAAAAGATGGGGAATACCCATATACTATAACTGAGATAAATGAAAACTGATGAGTTTAATACAAGGAATATATTAACTCAATACTAAGCTAAATCTATCTATGTCTGAAATAATCCTCTAAACTGACTAGAAATGTTGGGACATGCCCCAACTAGATCTAGCAAAACTGAAACTAAAGATTAAAAGCGATAAAGATAGACATGTCATTAGTCCTCGAAGAATGAGGTCTTACTACTGATGCTGCTGAACTGAAGATCGAGAATCGATCTAAGCGTGATCTGGATGCTGAGAACCTGAACCTACATCACGAGAAGATGTAGCGCACGTATGCGTCAGTACTTGAAAGGTACTGAGCATGCAGGATAGAGTAAATCTGAAATAACATATAACTGGACAAAGTAATAAAGCAATGAAATAATATGAACATGATATAGATACTGAAAATAATGAATACTGAAAATGACCAATTTATAACATGCTGACTGAATACTGAATGAACTGTAAATGTGGTCAATGCAATAGAGTCTGACTGAACTGTGGGAGCTACTAATAACCGACATAAAACCACATGAGCTAAATGTGGAGTCCGATGTATACGCCCCATCGAGAGGACCCAATATACCCTGCCAGAGGTATAGAGGCATGATAGCGTGATCACTAAATTGATGTTGCCCACAGAGGGGACTTACACCTACGTGGCTCGTAGTTCTGGGACTATATGGGTACGCTGAAACCCTAGTCCAACTCGGTATTATGCTACTCCCAATGAATTAAGTAGTTAACTGGTTATGACTGAATTTCTGTAAATACTGGATAGCTCGAACTGAACATGCAAACTGAGAATGCAACAATTAATCTGATAATGATGCATTAATAACTGAGGCATGTATAACTGAATAACTGAGATATCTGACCTAGCATGTGTAATTCAAGAACTAAAGAAATACATAGCTAGGGTTCTGAAATTCATGCGAGAAACTGAGCAATAACATGATAATCTGATTTGGAACATATTAATAACTAATTCATGATGATCCGCAGTAATTCTAGAAACCCTAGGTCTATTCATAATAAGGGAATCAAGAAACTGACTGAATTCTAGTGACTTAATGGGTGAAAGGAACCCACTAGTGAAATCCCACATACCTGGTGACAAATT
>NW_006238989.1:336775-339562 GCF_000226075.1 Solanum tuberosum | reverse complement strand
TAAAAGTTATGACCATCTGAAGTTGACCCATCAATAGTTTTTAGCTAACTGGCTGCTGACCCTAACTTACAGTCAGACCTACGGACCGTGGATCGATTGACGGTCCGTGCTGGTCGACCGTAGTTTGTGTCAGAGGCTGGGTAAAGGAGGTCTCAATCCACGGACACAGACCACGGACCGTGGTCTGATCAACGGACCGTGGGTCTGTCCGTGAGTCGGGACTTAGCCAATTTTTTGAGCTGATTTAGGGAGGGGTTGCAGTGGTGAACCACGGACCACCAGCACGGGCCGTGGTCTGACTTACGGTCCGTGGATGGCAACCGTGGGTTGCACCTGCAACTTCTCAAAATCTGCATTTTTGGTCTGTTTCGGATACGGGGTGTTACAAAAAACCATAGATATACTTGCTGAAAAATTCTTTTAGACTGGCATGAGCAAGGATGTAGAAAAAATTATGCATAATGTTTAAAAGCTAAACATGCTAAATCTAGGATCTTACCACATAGGTTGTATACTCCATTGTTGTTCCAATTTCACCTTGGATAGATATTTCTATGGATTTTGTCTTAGGTGTAATGAAAAATGAAGAATGACAAGGATAATGTCTTTGTTGTGGTGGATGGATTCTCCAAGATGGCTCGCTTCATTCCATGCTTGAAAACTAATGATGCTTTTCATGTGGCTGATATATTTGTTAAGGAGGTAGTGAAGTTACATGTCATACCTAGAACTATTGTTAGTGATAAGGATGTTTAGTTTTTAAGTCACTTTTGGCATGTTCTTTGAGGAAGGGTAGGGACCAAATTGTTATTTTCTACTTCTTGTCATCCACAAACTAATGGGCAAATTGGGGTGGTGAATAGAACTTTAGGGAACATGTTAATGGTTGTTTTGAAGGGTAAATTAACTTCTTGGGAGAGTCACTTGCCTTTGGTGGAATTTGCTTATAATAGAACTATTTATTCTTCTACTAGGTCTTCTCCTTTTGAAGTTGTTTATGGTTTTAATCGTTTACTCCTCTTGATTTAGTGCCAACTCCTACTAATGATATTGCTAGTCTTGATGGAAATAATAAAGTTGAGATGATGAGGAAGATACCTTGGCAGACTAAATTTGCCATTGAAATATGGAATAAACAAGTTTCCTTGAGAGGAAACAAAGGGAGAAAGCAAATCATTTTTGCGCCTGGGGACTTAGTTTTGATTCACATGCGTAAAGAACGCTTTCCCTCCAAAAGGAAGTCTAAATTGCATCCTAGAGGTGAAGGACCTTTCAAAGTTCTCGAGCGAATTGAAGACGGTGCTTACAAATTTGATTTGCCTGGTGAGTATCAAGTAAGTGTTACTTTCAATGTTGCTGACTTGTCCTAGTTTGTTGTAGGATCTAATTCAAGGATAAATTCTTTCAAAGAAGAGGAGGATGCTAGCTCCATGTACACAGATGAGGCTATAGAAACCCTAAGAAAACCACCACGTTCTTAAGAGAATGAGTTGCAAGCCATGATCATTGGGCTTCAATGGCAAATCATGGAAGAAAATCGCAAGAACGAGTCCAAAAATAGGGGAGAAGAAGGGAGTAGGTACTACACATATTTTATCATTCAAGTTCAAGCCTAAATGGAAGAAGATTGGGCCCATGAAGCCCAACAAGAGAGTCTAAAAAGCTGAACGATTAAAGTTAAGTTTCCTAGTTTAAAAAGTTCTTTATTTTAAAGTTTCCTAATTTAAAAGTTTCCTAGTTTAAAGTTTTCCAAGTTTAAAATTTTTCTAGTTTAAAGTTGTCCTAGCTTAAAGTTTCCATAAAAGTAGGAATTGAATCTCATTCTATGTGGGATATGTTTTCCCTATATATAGGGGTTGGTTTTATTATTTTAAGGCAGACAACATTATTATTAATTGAGAGTTTCTCTTCTTTACATTTTTCTGTATGACTACTTGAGATTTATCTTACAACCTTATAAGAATGTCTTAAGAGGTAATATTAATTCCTTAACTTGATATCTTTGGTTCTTATTTGTAAATTAAAGAAGGTAATTAGTCTCATACTAATTATTATCTCTAGTTTATTCGGAATAGGGCTCTAGATCACTTTTGATCTAAGTTTTTGAAAATCGACTCTATTAGTATTATAATTAGTTTTAATCCGCTAATTTTGAATCTAATATCAATTAGGGTTCTTAGCACCTCTCTAGAAATTTGGAGATTTTATTATCAAATTCCACATATCTTTCAATTTCAGTCTTTAATCTTAATAATTTCGCTTCCACATTATCTTTTGTTTATTCTGGTAACCCGATACTTGTCAGGTTATCTTTGTTTGTTGTTCCATCTAAGATAAAAGTGTGTAGCAAGGAGCTGTACCTGAAAGGATGAATGAGAAGAAGCCCTTTCAGTTTGGCACCATTGGACCTTTGACTCTGTGAATTGTCATATGCAATAAAGCGCTTATGGACTCTTTGGGTTTCCGTTATGGTGAGTTAATGTCGTTTTATGGGTTAGCCTTTACCCAAATGCTCATCATAGTGGATACAAAATTAAAATGTGAATTAAGGGTGTGTTTGGTAGGAAGGAAAAAATTTTCCGGAAAATATTTTCCAATTTTCTCATGCTTGGTTGGGGTTAAATGTTTTGGAAAATATTTTCCAAATCAACTCATTTTCCTCAAATTTAAGGAAAATGACTTCCCTTCAAAACTTATGGAAAACATTTTCCAAAACTTTCTTCCAATTTCAAATTATAATTTTTTTTTGTTGAAAAAATCAATTTATTTTGTCCCTACCCTCAAACC
>NW_006238989.1:302181-336447 GCF_000226075.1 Solanum tuberosum | reverse complement strand
AAAAAATATTTTCAATTTCAAAAATTATTTTCTACTCACCAACCAAACATAAGAAAATAAATCAAAAATCTACTTGTTTTCTAGGAAAACATTTTCCATGGAATACATTTTCCTTCGTGACAAACACACCCTAAGTGATTCGATTTTGACAATTGAACTCAGCAGCGGACCAATGAACTAAGAACTAGAATGCGTCAGGTGGTATCACTTCAACACATTTTCTCCCATCTCTAGTGGTGTCACTTAACACATTTTCTCCCACCTTTAGTTCCTTGTGCAAATGATAAATGGGAAATAATTTTGTTAACAAATCAATATCCCCTCACTGATCTATATAGGCTTCACATTAATTAAATTAAAATATTAACAACCAGAGTGCGGTACAGATTTCATTAAAGAGCTTTAAAATGAGATCCATATGCCATGAGTTTTAGTCCATCTTCATCCATATGCATTAAAAAGTTGTGAAGAAAGGCTCGTCCTCATAAATAAGAAAAGGCTGACTTAGAACCGGGGAGCCTCTTGATGTTTCCGATATCACAGATGGTTAGTCTATACTTCCTTCCTACTTCTCCGTACTCTTTAACATATCGTTCCCCTGCCCGTGCTTCAAGATTAAAATTTCTGAATGAGATTTTTTTGTATACTGAACTTATGGCATATATATCAAACAGTACCCCCTCAACAACTTTTTTATTTATTTATTAAACTCTGAATTTTATTTCACCAAAGTATAGGCAATGTACACGACTAATTCATTGGACTCTAGAGTTGGTTCCTACAAAAAAAAAAACAAATAACAAGAGCTGCAATCAAAGGACTACTATCTTAATAAAACTAATGAACTCGACACCTTCTAGGAAGGGTCTGAACCATTGTACAAACAAAAATTCGGACTCTTTTAACATGAAAAGCTATTAACATTTTCTAGTATACTCTTCCACTTGAGTCGTCTCTGTCCCACAATATGCAGCTGCAATATGATTCTTTTTGTGCTTCCCTTGCTACTTTATTAAACCTTCAACTGTTTCTCTCAATCCAGAATGGTACATCACTGCAGCAAAAATATGCACCAATTTCATGTTGGCACATTTTAGATGATACTTGAAGGCCACATGCCTAAGTTGCTTCAATGATCTGTTTAAATATTCCATAGCCAAGGTAAAGAGGTAAGGAGACATAGGATCTCCTTACCTCAGCCACCTTCATGGCAGTATGCGTCAAGAGCCTCCATGTAGAAGCTCTGACACATAACCGGCTGTTCATTCCAAACTCACCTCTAAGAGCTGAACCTTGTGAACAAGACATCCTACCTGAGATAAAGAATGCCAAACATATATCACATAATGCTGAAATTTTCAACTTACTAAGACAACTATTTTTCACTTCATAGCAAAACTAAACATTCTGTTGAAGATATATAAAATACAATCCTAGCTTAGGCAGTTTTCATATACTTTTCGATCCTCAAAATTTCTCAAGAACATGCATACTCTTCATGAGCTACATCAAATTGTGTTAATTACATCATTTTGCCACAAGGCTAATAGACGAAGTAGGAAAGGTAGACAAAACTTGTCCAACTCATGTGGATGTGATGTCTCTCACGAGTCCAACCTATGCAATTATAGGATGGTAACAATATTAACACTTAGCATTCTTACGAATGTATACATAAAGCTACAAAAATAAATTCTTACCTTAAATATTTCAAAACTGTCAATTTGAATGTGAAGGATCTTGCTCTTATCCACTATGAGGTGAAGGTCCATAAGAGACCGAAAATGGTCATCCTGATCAGTTTGTCAGTGAGAGGCAGAAATATGATTGTCGTTTTATGGAAAAACAAAGTTATGTCTATAAGCAAGGAGATTGATGGTCAAGTTGTTGGCTTTGAGTAGTATCCATCTCCCTTGCTATCAATGTTTAAGCATTCATAGGTTTCCATGTCACTATTTATTAAAGATAGACATTGATAAACATCGTCTACTAGCAGGAATGATTTATCATCTGCCAGGAATGTTTGAATCCTCTTGTCTACTTCAATCCAACTACATCCAGGTTTCTTCCTCAACCCCAGCTCCTTCATCTTCAGTCTCAACTTGCGTACCTCATTCCATTTGTTCTGCGAAGCATATATTTTTGCTAAAATAACATAAGTGGATGGATCATCTTCATCCTTTTGAGTAAGCATCTTTGCAATTTCTTCTCCAATCTCTAACTCCCCATGCAAATGGCATGCAGAAACTAATGCGCTTAACAACTCAACACCCTCCCTGGTGTCCGGGTTGCTCTGCAGAATTGCATAGGCTTCACGCAATCTTCCAGCACGTCCAAGAAGGTCAATTAGACATGAGTACTCTTCAGCTGACGGTTGAATGCCATCGCCACTGACCATTAAATTAAAATACTGGTAACCTTCATCCACTAATCCTCCATGAGCACATGCAGAAATTACTGCGAGGAATGCAACTCTATCGGGTTTTACATTAGAATGCAGCATTTCATTAAAGAGTTTAAGCGCTTCAAAAGCTTGGCCATGAGATCCATATGCTGCAATCATTGTAGTCCATGATACCAGATCTCTCTCAGGCAACTCATCAAAGACTTTAAAAGCTTCACTTACTGCACCACATTTAGCATACATATCAAGCAGCGATCCCATAACAATTTCATTGGATTCCAACTTATTATCAATGATACACTTGTGGATCTCCTTGCCATGGTCTAAGGCTGCCAACTGTGAACAAGATACCAAGGCACTAGTCAAAGTGATTGCATCAGGCTTTATCCCTGCCAATTTCATGTCATTATAAAGGGCAAGTGCCTCCAAGTAGTAGCCAGCTGACACATGTCCAGAGATCATTACATTCCATGCTTCCACATTGTTCTTTGCCATCTTACTGAAGATGTTTTGCGCAGTCTCAACTCTGCCACATTTGAAATATAAGTCAACAAGTGAAGCATTAAGAAAGTCATCAGATAGTATGTTATTTCGAATTATATATGCATGAAAAAACTTCCCGTGCTGCAGTTGAGCAGATTTAGAGCACGCCATTAATAAGCTACTTAAAGTCACAGAAGAGGGTTTCATGTTTTCTTTGTTCATCCTTTGTAAAAGCTGAATGCATGATTTGCTATCACCTCTCAAGCTGTACCCAGATATCATGGAGTTCCAAGAAACCAAACTCTTGGCAGGGATTTGCTCAAAAATTTCTTTAGCCTTCTCTAAGAGGCCACATTTCCCATACATGTCGACAAGAGCAGCACTTACAAAACCATCCAACAGAAACTTATTATTTACTAATTCCCGATGAATTGTCTCCCCTCTTTCAATATCTAAAAGCCTCCCACATGATGAGATTGCAGCTGTGTAGGTAACCGAATTAGGCATATATCTCAAATCTTTCATCTTGTCAAAGAATTGAAGGGCTTTATGAAATTGCCCATTTTGATAGTAGCACGAAATGACAGTATTCCAACACGGAATGTCTCTTTCAGGCATTTCATCAAACAGTTGTATAGCAGAAGCGAACAAGTCACATTTGGCATACACACCAATCACTGAACTTGTCACAACAACATCTGATAAAAGCCCAGTTTTAATCAAATGAGCATGTATCATTTGACCATATCGGACATTTCCTAAACCACTACAAGCCTTGAGTACACTAGGAAAGGTGTAACTATCAGGTTTAAGATATGGGAATTGCAACAGCTTGTCAAAGAGGTCAAGAGCTTCATTGAACAATTGGTTCTTAGTATAAGAAGCAATGAGACCATTCCACAAAGTGATATCAAGAGGGTTCTCAAGATTTTGAAAAACCAATTTAGCGGAATGGAAATCTTCGCAAGACGTGTATAAATTAATTAGATTCTTGGATAAGTTAATGTTGCTTTGTAACCCTAAAGTAACAATCTTCTGGTGCAACAGTTTCCCTCGTTTCACTGATGTTAAAGATGATTTCAACAGAGACAAAATTTTGATAGAATCCATTGATATTCATTCGAAATACTAATCAGTCCATGACACCCTCTCTTTTTTTATTTGATGTGATACCATTCAACTATTACCATGACTTAAGAAAAAAATTAGTATATTTTAAGTTTTTTATCTAAAATAATTCTTAGATTCTTGTTTGGTCATAAATATAAATTATTTCTTCAAGAATAAAAAAAATAGAGAATTATTATTTGTAATTATAGTAATATGACATCTTTTTTGGATGGACTAAAAAAATAGTGTCACATAAAATGAGACAAAGAAAGTACATGTTAAAACCCTAATTTTATGGGAGAGTATTATTATTACTCTCTTAGGGGCCGTTTGGCCATGCGATATGGTATTATGATATGGAATCATGAAATGAAATTGAAGCTTTGTTTGGGCATGTGATATGAAATTTTTGTGTTGTATATTTTCTCATAAACATAAAAATCTCATAAGTTGTAAAACTATTAAAATAGCTTCAATTGTTTATTCAATCTTATCAAATAAACAAAAATTTATAAAATCGCATAATAAATTATTATAAAGCTATTTGTTCTCCACTTAAGTAATTGTTTCATCTAACTTTAATTTAATAGAAAAATAATTGAACAATGATATGGTATCACCGTTTGGCCATGCGATATGGTATTATGATATGGAATCATGAAATGAAATTGAAGCTTTGTTTGGGCATGTGATATGAAATTTTTGTGTTGTATATTTTCTCATAAACATAAAAATCTCATAAGTTGTAAAACTATTAAAATAGCTTCAATTGTTTATTCAATCTTATCAAATAAACAAAATTTATAAAATCGCATAATAAATTATTATAAAGCTATTTGTTCTCCACTTAAGTAATTGTTTCATCTAACTTTAATTTAATAGAAAAATAATTGAACATAAATTGTAGTGTACTAGTCTTTAATATAAACTCGTGGATCAATTTTTATATTAAAATATCTCAAATCATGATATGGAATTCTCATATAATTCCATATCATAATTTTTGGAGAATATGGAATCACATCTCATGATATGGAATCATGAGATAGAATCAACGTAAAATCGCATGTCCAAACGCTGATTCCATCTCACGATACCATATCGTGATATGGTATCTCATGGCGAAACGCCTACTTAGAGTCATAAAGATCAAATGGGTTTTTTTTTCAAACATTGCCTTATCATTAATTGTTCTAAACTTTAGAGGCACATAAGTAGATAAAGATTAAAGAATTACTCCCTTCGTTCCTATTTATAAGTCACAATTTTAGGTTTCACGCCTCTTAAGAAACTAGGTAAATTTACCATGTATCATTATTTAGTATTCTTTTGAAGTCAAATTTCAATAAATGAACATAAATTAATTTAGAGAAAATGGCCAAAAGTCCCCCTAATCTATAGCCGGATTCCCACACTCATACTTTATGGGGTCCTATTACCCCCTTGAATTTTATAATACTGAAATTATTACCACCCCCCTCCCCAAATGCTTACCTGACAAAGTGAGTGTATCATAAACAATACAAAAAAATGCCTCACAAAAATTTCGACTTGCACCAATGACCTTTGAATATCATGACGAATAAAAGAACAAAACTTTACTTCTTTTCGTAACTGCCCGAAAGTAGCCAAAAATTACATAAATACCCAAAATGATCGAAAAATCAAGAAACAAACATAAACAATACAAAAAATGCCTCAAATTTTTTTGACTTGCACCAATGATCATAGAATATCGTGACGAATAACGGAAAAAATATTTACTTCTTTTTCTAACAGCCAGAAAATAGCCGAATATTACGTTAACGTCCATAAATGGCCGAAAAATCAAGAAACACACATAAACAATACAAAAAACGCCTCAATTTTTTTTTAAATTTGCACCAATGACCTTAGAATATCGTGACGAATAGCAGAACAAAACTTTACTTTTATTCGTAACTTCCTGAAAAAAGTGGAATATTACGTAAATGTTCCAAAATTGCCGAAAAATAAAGAAACACATATAAATAATACAAAAAATGCCTCAATTTTTTTTTGACTTGCACAAATGACCTTAGAATTTCGTGATGAATAACAAAACAAAACTTTACTTCTTTTCGTAATTGCCCAAAAATGGCCGAATATTAAATAAATGCCCCAAAATGGACGAAAAATAAAGAAACACACATAAACAATACAAAAAACGCCTCAAAAAAATTTCAACTTGCACCAATGTCCTTAGAATATCGTGACTAATAACAAAACAAAACTTTACTTCTTTTCGTAATTGCCCGAAAATGGCCGAATATTACTTAAATACCCCCAAAATGCCCGAAAGACCAAGAAACACACATAAACAATACAAAAAACGCCTCAATTTTTTTTGACTTGCACCAATGACCCTAGTATATCATGACGAATAACAGAAAAAAACTTTACTTCTTTACGTAACTGCCTGAAAATGGTCGAATATTACGTAAATGCCCCAAAATGGTCGAAAAATCAAGAAACACACATAAACAATACAAAAATGCCTCTAAAAAATTTCGACTTGCACCAATAACCTTAGAATATCGTGACGAATAACAATACAAAACTTTACTTCTTTTCATAACAACCCGAAAATGGTCGAATAACGTAAATGCCCTAAATAGCTGAAAATCAAGAAAAACACATAAACATTTCAAAAAAATGCCTTAATTTTTTTTTGACCTGCATCAATGAATTTAGAATATCGTAACAAATAACAGAAAAAAAGTTTACTTCTTTTCGTAACTGTTTGAAAATAGTCGAATATTACGTAAATACCCTAAAATTATCAAAAAATCAAGAAACACACATACAAAATACTAAAAATGCCTCGAAAAAATTTCGACTTACACCAATGACCTTATAATATCAAGACGAATAACAAAACAAAACTTTATTTCTTTTCGTAACTCCCCGTAAAAGGCCGAATATTACGTAAATGCCCCCAAAATGGCTGAAAATCAAGAAACACACAAACAATACGAAAAACGCGTCAAAAATATTTCGACTTGCACTAATGACCTTAGAATATCGTCACGAATATTGGAACAAAACTTTACTTCTTTTCGTAACTGTTCCGAAAATGGCCGAATATTACGTAAATGCCCAAAATGGCCGAAATATCAACAAACACACAAAACTAATACAAAAAACGCCTCAAATTTTTTTTGACTTGCACCAATGACCTTAGAATATCGTGACGAATAACAGAACAAAACTTTACTTCATTTCGTAACTGCCTAAAAATGGCTGAATATTACTTAAATGCCCCCAAATGGCCAAAAAATCAAGAAACACACATAAACAGTACAATAAATGCCTCAAAAAATATTTTGAATTGCGCTAATGACCTTAAAATATCGTGACGAATAACAATACAAAACATTACTTCTTTTCGTAACTATCCAAAAATGGTTGAATAAAACGTAAATGCCCCAAAATAGCTGAAAAATCAAGAAACACACATAACCAATACAAAAAACGCCTCAAAAAAATTTGACTTGCACCAATGACCTTAGAATATCGTGACGAATAACAGAACAAAACTTTACTTCTTGTCATAACTACCCGAAAATGGCCAAATATTACGTAAATCCCCCAAAATAGTTGAAAATCAAGAAACACATAAACAATTCAAAAAATGCCTCAAAAAAATTTCGACTTGCACCAACGACTTTAGAATATCGTGATGAATAACAGAACAAAACTTTATTTCTTTTCATAACTGCTTGAAAATGGTCGAATATTACGTAAATTCTCCAAAATGGCTGAAAAATTAAGAAACACACATAAACAATACTAAAAACACCTCAAAAAAATTTCGACTTGCACCAATGACCTTAGAATATCGTGACGAATAACAGAACAAAACTTTACTTCTTTTCGTAACTGCCCTAAAATGGTCGAATATTACGTAAATTCCCCAAAATGCCCAAAAAATCAAGAAACATACATAAACAATACAAAATAACACCTCAACAAAATTTTGACTTACACCAATGACCTTAGAATATCAAGACGAATAACAGAACAAAACATTACTTCTTTTCGTAACTGCCCGAAAATGGTCAAATATTACGCAAATTCCCCAAAATTGCGGAAAAATCAAGAAACACACATAATCAATACAAAAAATGCCCTAAAATATTTCGAATTGCACCAATGACCTTAGAATATCGTGACGAATAACCACTACTAAAAAAATAGTGTTTAGCGACAGATATTAGCGTCGAACTTTACTCCGTCACTAGATAACGACGGATTCGCAATGGAATAGACATTTTGTCGCAAGAATTGCAAATAATTTTTTGAGTTATGATATAGCGACGGATTGACGACGAAATATTTGTTTGGTCGCTAAAAATGAGCGGGAAATTTTGGCGCCCTAGTTTTCGCTACCAATTTGGCAACCAAGTAAGTGTGACCAATTTAATTAGTATTCCGCGACGAAATTAGTGACGGAAAAATGTCACTAAACATAAAATATATTTTTTATATAATTTAATTTATATAGTGATGGAAAATCCGTCACTAGAATTAAATCTAAATAAATATAATTTTTGCTAGCAACAGATATTAAAATCTGTCACTAAGGCTATTGCAAAATTATGTTTTTGTCTAAGCTAAATAACTTCACTCTCAATTTTCACCTCACACTTTCCATTTTCACCAAAAACTCTCATCTCTCAAAGTAATGACGTTGTAAGCTCTCCGATGGCTGAAACTCTCATCTCCTTCAATCTTCATCTCAAAGTAAGCTCTCTAACTCTTATCATCTCCTTCAATCCTCAATTTCGATCTAAAAAGTGAGCTCTCAAACTATCATCTCTCTATCTCTGATGGGGTTTGTGAAAATTAGAGTTTTTAGCTCTCAACTCTTTTCATTTTTATTTAGTTTGAAGTAATATTGAGATGTGTTGAAAAATAGAGGTTTTATCAGTGTCGATATTCTGAAAATAGGATTTTATAACTTTCAACTCTTTCCATTTTCTTTAGCTCGAAGTAAGTTTGAGGTGTTCTGAAAATAGTGATTTTAGTAGTTTGGGTATTCTGAAAATAGGGTTTTTTCGAAGTACGATTTTCTGAAAAATTGGGATTAGGGTTCAAGCATTACAGTGATTTACTTTTATTTGCTTTTGTGAAAGTAAATTGCACACTGATTTGCTTAATTTTGTTTTCTTATTGCAGCTAGCTTTCATTGTTTGTGACTACTAACTATCGCTTTACTCTCTCCGCTTAAAGGTATCTCTCTTTCTCCCCCTCACACAGCTACCTAATAGTTGCTTGTAGTTTTCCATTTGCAATAAGAAAATTTTGCTGCAAAAGATTGAATAACAGTAAAGGGTGCAGGAGCTGGTATTTGCTCTTTTTGGGAGTTGTTTTGGTGGTTTGGGGAGGTTGAATGTGGTCATTGGGAGGGTTGGAATTTTGCAGGACATTTCTATTTTTTGATGAGGGGGTGCATTTCTTAAAGTCATTTGAAACTTTCGGGAAATAAGATGATGTGCAAGGGATTGTTGAAATTGCTTTCCTATTGTTTATTGTGAATAATTTCCTCATTATTCCTTTTGGGTTCCTGATGTGTGCTCTGCTTCACATGAATTGCAGCAATACTACTATGCTCATTTGAATTAGATTGCAAATGAGTTCTATCAATAGAGCTAGGAACTTGACAAGAATTGTGTTTAGTTCATTTTTCTGATAAATAATGTTACTGTAATATTGAATCTAGCTTAGAAGCTACTTCTGCATTGGTTTTGGTTTTATGATTTATGGACCTTTTGACTTGTATGATATATGACTTCTTTTTTATTTTGTTAATTGGTATTCTGATGTTGTTTAGCTGAGAATCTATGAAAGCCGTCTCTTGCATTTGGGCGGATACGATACAAGCATATGACATGAAAACAAAGAAGCAATTTTAAGTAAGCATGACTATGATTTTTGAAAAAAATTAGATATATTTATATAATCAACCAATTGAACAAGCAGAGAGGATCATGTAGAATAGCACTTTGAATATGCAACTCAAGACAACAATTGATTCATATTAAATGTTTAGTTGTTATTTGTTCTATTGTTCTTGTTTCATGTTCTTGTTAATAACCAAGACATCTGATGTTTAAATGTTGCAGGTATCTACTGCTATAACATTATACTTAGTATCTGGTTGTCATTCACTCAAAGTAAGCCTTGCTCTTTATTTTTTCTCTTGATTTAGCTAAAGATATACTCTCAAGGTATTTAATTTACTGATTGTAATTAGGAAGAAGATTGTTGTCATTTGTTTTTTTTTAAATATTTTTTTGTGGCCTAAAAAGGTCATTTTATATCATGAAGATAAGTTCAACAAGATATAATAAAAATATCAAAAGTACTGGCCCAGAAGTGGCCAGCCTAATAGTAAAAGGAAACAAATTGGGATCAAAATAATACACTCTGAAACATCTGAATAATAGTGAACAAAACATTTGGTAGATGATACCAAGGGTTCTATATGTATCTGCAAGTCATTGTAGTCATTCCAATGTCTGATCTTTCCCAGCTGAGCTGATATTTTCCTTTGGCTGATGCGCGAGTCATTGATTCTACCCACTGTTGTCTCTCTCTCTCGAGCTTATATTTTACGAAAAAAGTTTTTCGGTCCCAAATTTTCCCCCGTTGGCATTTCTATAATGACGGGAACAGGTTGTTACACTTTTAGAAATAACTTTTAAGAAAATAAGTAGGGAAGTATGCCTATATATGTTATTAACAAAATAACTGTAACTATGTAATAAGTCCCAATAGCTAGGACTATTTTATATTCTTTGCATCACCCCTTATAAAATATATTTGCTATTCTTACTTTTCCAAATCAAATAATGCTAAAATATCGTAATCACTTAACATGCTATTTCAAGATTTTAGATATGTCAACAGGGTCAAAAAATACAAGGTACATACATAAATATTTCATGCACATAAAGGTATAAGTTCTATATATTTTTTAGTTTTCTCTATACATGACTTGTTATTTTGTTACACTTTATATTATTTTTCTCATATTTACTATCATTTTTATGAATGTTATTTATTTATTTTTATAATTTATAAATTCCTACACTTTAATATACATATTATTTTATTACATATAATCTATCGTCAATTTGTCTATACATGTAAATAAAATAGTAAGTGTTCATATGTTTTAAACAACTTACATGTATATACTATACTTTATAATAAATCTAGCTAAGATCACAAACTTTATATGATATTTTAACATTTTAGTACCATTATTATTTATTTTATTGGTTTGTTTTTAGAAAACTCCATTTTATCTATTTTTATTCAAATTATATCGCACATACTATTATATACTTATGCCCGACTATTGTCTTATTTTATTTTATTTTTCTTTACGTCTTAATTCTATATATAAATAAAACGACAAATTTTCATATCCTTTAAACTCAACATTTATATATTTAGGATAAGTTTATATAAGACACATCTATATTTTTCAACATATAAATTTTTCATACATTTAAGTACATTTATTTATTTATTTTACTATATGATAAACATACTGCTATTAAATTTATTTTATATATGTTATACCTTGTATTTTACCTTGTTTTCTTAAACTAACGAAATTTACTTATCATTGATATTAAAGAAAATAAATGAACAAATTTTCCTAATTATTTTTTCCTAAATTGAGTTTAAGGACTATTTTTGGATAGACTCTGAGGGATGCTTAATACCTTTCCCTCGAGTAACCAAAACCCTTACTTAGAATGTCACTAGTTTTCGCAAATTAAAAGAGAGTTTACATTTACATATAAAAAATGGTTTTCCTAATATTTTCCTTAAAATTAGGTGGCGACTCTAAAACAAAACAAATTTTCGAAAATTAGAGTGACAGTCATTATATTATGAATTGTTTTGGCTAGCTAGAAATATGGTGCGACAGCTTGGCAACTCCGCTGGGAATAAATGAGGTTTTAACCTTAGAAAACTTAATTTAGGAATAAGTTTTGTGATTACTTTTTATTTTCATCTTATTATTTGTTTTACAAAAATGATACATTGCTTTGATCGAAAGGTCGCAAGTAAAATTCAAACTTGTGTCCCATTTTTGTTTTAAAACACTATCTGTTACTGCTAGCCTCACACTGTCATTTGAACTTTCTATCGAGTCTTTGGTCGTACACAAACACACACTGAACACGCGATGGGTGTCTGCACTCCTCCGAAACTTTCTTTGGGGTGCAATTAAGATAGTGCGTCTTTTCACAATTACTCAGTCCTACTCTCAATGATCTAGGAAAAACTCCTACTCTAGAAATAGGTCATGTTGCATAGCCTTAGGCAAGACAATATAAGGTATTGTCATTGCGTTTAGGAAACTAACCACATGTCAATGATTTTCTTCTTTAAAACTCGACGACATACATTTTGTATGAAATTGATATGAATGATCCAAACTAAAACACTTAACGGATTAGGAGCAAATATACTTATCACACCCTTTACCTTTCTTTCATATGAACATCAACCAAAACTTGCCGAATATCTAAATGGTTGTTTTAGCACCACACATCCTATAGAATTGGTGGCAAAACATCCACAGAATACACGGAACTGAGATTCGAGTGCACTTGGGAGCACTATTGTCACTTATAGGGACACAAGGCGACAAAGTCTTCATTACTCATCTAATGGGGTTCTGGGAACCAAGCATTAACTCTCAAATTCTCATATTTTGAGATCACTCCCACATTTGAGGAGTTCAATAGTTTTACCGAACTACCAATTAGAGGAAGGTTGTCGATCAGCCATATGTCCATGTGATTTTCTAAGTCTCCTGGAGCTGCATATATTTCCGTCGTTGAGATATGTGGACGGCGAAAATGTCAAGCTAGACTATTTATTTCAAAGGTTTGGGCGTCTTGAAGCTTATGATGAACATCAACACGAATTTGCATGTACCCATGGAGCATGGGAACATTTGAAGCCAAGGGTATTCATTATGGCTTTTTTGGGAATCATGGTATTCCCGATGAGGTCCCATTCCATCGACATCAATATATTATCAATGGTTATGAGCATTTTTAACAATACGCTAAGATATTCCTTAGTACTCATGATTCTCGTTGAGGTACTTCGGTCCTTGATAGTCTACACGAAGGGCACAACTTCTTCGGAGGATGCAATATGTTGCTACAGATCTGGGTGAGGGAACACTTCTATTGTCGTGATCCACAGATGGATTACTGAATAGATGCACGTAACAGGATCAAAAGCCACAAAAATTGCCTCCGATATTAGGCGGGCGCGCCGATAGGAAGGGAAGAGTGGCACACACTTTTAAACAACCTTACGGGAGATTCCATCCAATGGAAGTTTTCTTGGATAAGAGGATTGACATTTGCAAGGACTTGATATCTGTTATTTATCGAGTTGATTGGGCTAAGGAGTATTCAACCATATGCACCTCTTTGAGTTATGCGTCAATTTGGAGTTGTCTAAGACACTCTGCTATGGGCGATAATGGGATTACATGAGGATGCTTTCAATTTAGTCTTACTAGAGAGGATAAGAAATTTTCAAGTTGAATGGGAATACATGGTTGATTTAAACATGGGAGAGGAAAGTTGGTGTACGCCGGAATATTACGCTTGGCGGACTATTGTGAGTCATATGGCTCAACCAAGTGTACGAGGGATCATGGGGTTTGTAGATAACCAATGGATTGATTGGGTTAGAGAATCAGTGCTTCCTCTCATGGGATTCACTACACCCATGTACAATCAGATAGCTCATGGATCCATCGATTATTTAATCCAGGTGGTTGAGGAAGAAGACACAGAAGAAGACCTTGAAGAAGACCCAGAAGATGATCCTAAAGAGGACCCTGAAGAAGACCCAGAAGAGGATCTCGAAGAGGACCAGAGGAGGATCCCGAAGAGGACTCAGAAGAAGAGGTGGGGGAAGACCACATGGAGGTTTCTAAAACGGGTTCTCACATCTATGACCCAAGTGATGGAAGGGTCATAGGCGTGTCACCCGAGCACGGCTCTGAAGAGTCTCCAGAGTACCATATAGGGATATATTATGATGTGGACGATGACGATGCTCCAACCTGGCAATAGATCATTTTTATTCTTTGAACTCTTTCATAAGCTCCTCAAAGTGTCATGTGGCCTATTCCTCTTGTATGCCTTGTGGTCACCCCTGTACTTTCATTTCTTAGGCCTCTGATCTCCTACCTCATTGTAATAGCTAGACTGCCCTAATCAATGAAGTTATGTTTGCTCAAAATCTAAAATATGTTTAAATGGATCATTTATTTTAAAACTAATTGCAATGTAGGCCTAGGAAAAAGGAGGTTCTACATTAGGATGTGTTTTGAATATCGCTAAAGTGGCGTATATATGTGTTATGTATTTGTTACGTCTTTCAATATGTCTCCCAAACTAACATAGTTTCCCTTTTTCTTTGTTTTATTTACTTTTTCATCATTTATCACCAAAAGTACGTTGATTTGTGTCGACTTGACCTTCGATCAAAAGAAAAGATGACTGATAGAGACGAGTTCAATGCTGCTGCAAACATAATGATACCTATTGAGAACCTCGATGTTACGACCCAAGGGTACCCCCTAGATGTAACATGGTGTACTTGACCCCAAAGGGGTCTCATACAAGCCCTTACATATCATAACATAAGATAATAGAAAATACGGGAAAATTTAAAACTTTTACAATCGAAGTCATTTTCATAAAAAATCAAGCAGAAGCCTTTCTATACTTTGTCTCAAACTATCTAATACACTTTAGATTAAACTCTTAGGACACAACCCATACAATAGTCTCAAAAACATGAAATAAAGACATAAAATAAATGGTTGGTTTGTCCTCGAAGATATGAGGACTAACCAAGATCCTCAACTCCTTAGCTCCTTAGAAACATAGCTTCAATATAGCACTCAAGTCTCCAAACCCTACATTTGATTAGAATGTAGGCAATATGCGTTAGTACAAAATGTACCAAATATGATAGCTAGCACAACACCATAAAACCATCTCAAAATGGTTAGTCAACATAAGACATAAGCATAAGAGATAATAACATAGTCATAGCATAATCTCCAAAATGTGCATCATATAATCACAAGTCAACATAAGACATAGTTAATGAGCATAGGAGACAAGTCATAATCATAATAAGTATAATTGACTCTTAGTCATCTAGACCATAATAGAACCATTCTCAAGTAACCTCAAAAGCATACATGTGCGAAGTATGAATAGCATCCCATAATACTACCCAAGCCAAGTATCCCTTTTTGGTCATCTTAATCATAGTCTATATACATGGTTAACTCTTAAGCTTTTATTACCATAAGGGCACCATACTTCTAAGTAACCTCAAGGCATACTTGTTCAATGCATGAAAGGCATCTCATACTACCCTTCACACTAAGAATAACCTTGAAGTCATCCTAGCCATATTCACCCTCTTTTGGCCTCATTATTAACTTAACTTTCATAACTAAGGAAATCTCTCACCTTTAGTCACCTATATCAAGGAAGGCAACTATAGCACAATACTCTCTCAAGACTTTTCTTTAATAACCCTAAGTCATACTTATTCAATGCATGCATAGCATCCCATAATACTATTCATGCTAAGTACCACTATTAGGTCCTCATACTAATACTTCTTGAATTGGAACCTAGTTCCTCTCTTTAACTTTAGAACACTATGAGGTACTCTCTTAAGCACATCTTAGTTCATTAATAGCTTGAAACCTATGAGATACTACTTTTAGAATGTCTAGGTTCATTATTAACATGGATCCTATGAGATACTTACTTAAGCATGTCTAAATCCATTTATTCTCTTGAGCACTATGAGGTACTTCATTAAGTAAGTATTAGTTCAATTATGCTTTAGAACACTGTGAGATGCTTCTTTAAGCATGTCTTAGTTCATTGGATATGGAGATTGCTACTAGGAACCTTGACTCAACAATGTGAAGGCTCACATCTCATGAGACCTAACTTTGGGAAAACCCACACTCTACTACGTAAGAGTTCCCCCTTTAACTTCGATAGTCCTCACATCAACTAGGTGTGGTTCTCCTTTCTACTTGGAGCCCGGACCCTCTCTTGGGTCACACTCCATCTCATTTTCAATATCCACTTGGGGCCAAGCATACACCCCAAGATTTTCTTGTTAAGCCTTGCTTAACACTCATGTCTCATGGAAGGAGGTACTTGACAACCAATCCATGTTCAAGTGATCCTATCACTTTATACTTTCAAGCATTCATAAGGTAGGCTAGCTGAGTATAGGCCTTTCACCCCAATTCCACATATTAGGCTTCTATTTTATTTTAGACTTTACTCTCAAGCCTTAACACATCTAATTCATCACATTGGCTTTACTCTCAAAACCCTAGTGATCAACATTCATGACTACCAGCCCTATACTCAAGCTTTACTTCTTATTAGCTTCATTATACCTAGATTTCAAGGTTTTATAATCACATCCCTCATTACTAAGTGATTCTAGTCACAATTGTTCATAAAGGTTCGATTTCAACATTACAAGTCAAGATCATTCATATTCAATAAGGTCTAATTCAATTCATGATTATATGATCCTAACTTTGATCAATTACTATACATGACATTGGATTAGGAAGATCACTTATGAACCTTCAATTCCATCTCTATTGGCAAAACCCACAAATATCACATTGATCAAATAGACTAGGGTTTACCATAAAAATCACATGAATTCATCATAATATCACAATTAGATGCTAATATAATCATAATTAGGTATTATGCACTAGATTGGAATCATACCTAAGCACTACCCACAATTTAGAAGGAAACCCTAGCTATATTGGGTTTTTGATTTCACAATTGGGGGAAAACCTAGGGGGGGCTCTATGGGTGGAAGAACCCATAGATTATTAAGCTAACATACCTCTTTTCAAATCCCTAATCAAGCATGAATCAATGGATAAAATTAACGTAGGTTGCTGCCCTTTTCTCTTCTCTTCTTCTTCTTCTTCACTTCTAGAGAGAAGATTTTTGGAGAGAATTTGGGGGTTCTTAGATGAATGAGTTAAATGAATTAGTGTAGGGTCTTATTAGGTATTTATAGGTGGTTATTTAACTAATTAACCGACCACCCTAAGCCCTAACTAATTACTAATTAACTCCCTAAACTCCCTAACTAAAACTAAAAATTGGAAAACTGCTCTCACTCACGAACCACCCACCCATGGACTGTGGGTGTGTTCACTCTCCATACTACACCCTTTGTGGGTGTGGTCTATGGCCTAAAGTTTCAGGCCTGGACCCACGATCCCCACCTACGGGGCGTGGGTCCACCTACGGCCAGTAGGTGGCATCCGTAGGTCACTAAAAATTACAGATTTGGGGACTGTTTTTGGGGGGTCCTCAAGGACCCCTTGGGTGGTCCTTGGGGGGGGGGGTTGTACCTTGACGTAAAGCCCCTAAAACCTCCATTATAAGTACGGGAATCATTTATTGTTATTTTAATCCTCATACCACACTCTAAAACTCTTACGAAAAGCTCTAGAACTCTCTAGTTTAACTTACAAGTTTTCAGGGAGTTACAATATCTCCCCCTTGGTATCATTCGTCCACGAATGACAATTCTAAACACTTCTTAAAGTCACAAATCTAAGATAACAGCCGATCATGCATGCTCTACATCTAAATGCACACAACCAAGCAAGAAAATTTCAATTCCAAACTAAATTCATTCAATGCAACACAAGGGAGTAGGGACTACATCTACCAACCCAAAATGCATGAAATTCTATATTTTACTCATTTTCAAAGAGGAACTAACATCTCCTAACTAAAACATGCTCAATACTCCCTCATGGAGCCTAAATGCAATTTACTCTCAAAAACATTTATTCAAGGAGGGAATCTTTCAACTCCCAAAACTAAGGCATGCTCAAAGTTCATCTCATGAAGTCTATATGCAAATCTACTCAATGCACTACAACATGAGGAAAACAATGCATATAAGTCATTTCTAACAAGACCTAGGCATTTCCATGAGCATGCATATAAGGAAATTATGGCAACACATAAAGCACACAATAGCCCTACTAGGTAGGCACATTATCTCCCCCTTGGGAGTAAGCCTACACAAACTCTTCTAAACATCATGCATACTAAATACAACTTCAAAGTCCAACATAAAAAGTCACAAAATACAAGAAATTCGGAAATTTACTAAAGCATGAAACACATACCGAAAGGGACATAAGGAGATCACTCTTGATCTTTTCTAGATCGGAGAGCATAAAACCTATTCTTATTTTGAGCACTATCATCTGGACCACTAGAGGCAACTTTCTTATTCTCTCTTTCCTTAGCCTTAAGAACCAAGCAATCTCTCATCTTGTGCCCTTCCTTACCACACCCATAGTAACCTTATATGTCGGTTAGGCACTTACCATAGTGACTCCTCCCACACTTGGAGCAAGTAGACTTGGGCAATGGAAACTCACTACCCTTCTCTTGGTGAAACCTAGGGGTGTTGTAAGAATCACGACCGGAATACCTTTGTTTAGACCTATGCCTACCTTGCCCATCTGACTTAGCATTAGAAAAGTTCCCATCATCGGTTCTAGCTCTTTTGCTCTCCCAATTCATTTTCTTAAGTTTTTGCTCCTCAATTTGTTGAGCATGCACCATTAGACGGGAAATATTCATACCAGGGATAAGCATTGCCGAACGGCATTCATTAACTACTAAGTCGGACACTCCCATAACAAACTTATTCATCTTGGCCCTAGAATCCCCCACTATGGTTGGAGCATACTTGGATCGTTGGGTGAACTTAAGGGAATACTCATTCACACTCAAACCCCCTTGCTTAAGATTTATGAACTCTTGCATCTTTAGCTCCCTCAACTCTAGAGGAAAGAACCTATCAAGGAATGCTTCTTTGAACCCTTCCCACTCTATTGGGCCCTCTTCTACCGGCCTACTATCTTTCCATTGTTCATACCAAATTTGTACTACATCCCTCAATTGATAAGCGGCTAGCTCCGCTTTCTCTACCAAAGTTAATCCCATGATAGCAAGCACCTTATACACCACATCTACAAAACCTTGAGGATCTTCCTCCACTTGGGAGCCATAAAACTCTGTAGGGTTCATCCTCAAAAACTCTCTCACCTTAGAAGAAGCCATCCCCCTTATTGGATTTGCTGGATCTACCCTCACCCTATTAGATTGGGTCGTCATAGCTTGGGCTTGAGTTGTTATGGCTTGAGCTTGGGCCGTCATAGCTTGAGTCATCATTTGGATAGTAGCCCTAAACTTCTCTTGAGTCACATTCCCCCTATAGGGTCAATTGGAGCTTGAGGAGGAACTTGATGTGGAACTTGGGGAGGAATCTCTTGCTCCTCATTGCCTTCCTCTTCTCTACTAGTATTTTCCCTTATATTAGCCATACCCTAAAAAATCAACAGGCACGGATTAGAAGAAGGGCATAATAAAACCAAACTCTATGGCACGAGTTAGAGAATGAAGAAGTGAGATTTCCTAAACATCCAATAGCCTCATATTCATAAATGTGGAGAGCTTCACATTTATGAACAAGACTCTACTAGATGCGGTTTGAGACAATCCTAGAAACATTCTAAACCTTTTGCACTAATTACCGAGTTTGTTAAGACCCAGGGATACCCCCTAGACGTAACATGGCATGCTTGACCCCGAAGGGGTCTCATACAAGCCATTAGCATATCATAACATAGGATAATAGATAATACAGGAAAATTTAAAACTTTTACAATCGAAATCATTTTCATAAAAAATCAACCGGAGGTCTTTCTATATTTTGTCTCAAACCATCTAATACACTTTAAATTAAACTCTTGGGACACAGCCCATACAATAGTCTCAAAAACATGAAATAGAGACATAAAAGAAATGGTTGGTTTGTCCTCGAAGCTATGAGGACTCACCAAGATCTTCAACTCCTTAGCTCCTAAGACCCCTAACTTCAAGATAGAACTCAAATCTCCAAACCTTACATTTGATTAAAATGTAGGCAATATGCGTTAGTACAAAATGTACCAAGTATGATAGCTAGCACAACACCATAAAACCATCTCAAAATGGTTAGTCAACATAAGACATAAGCATAAGAGATAATAACATAGTCATAGCATAATCTCCAACAAGAGCATCATATAATCACAAGTCAACATAAGACATAGTTAATGAGCATAGGAGACAAGTCATAATCATAATAACCATAATTGACTCTTAGTCATCTAGACCATAATGAAATCATTCTCAAGTAACCTCAAAACCATACATGTGCAAAGCATGAATAGCATCCTATAATACTACCCAAGCCAAGTATCCCTTTTTGGTCATCTTAATCATAGTATATATACATGGTTAACTCTTAAGCTTTTCTTACCATAAGGGCACCATACTTCTAAGTAACCTCAAGGCACACTTATGCAATGCATGAAAGGCATCCCATACTACTATTCACACTAAGCATACCCCTGAAGTCATCCTATTCATATTCACCCTCCTATGGCCTCATTATTAACTTAACTTTCATAACTAAGGGAATCTCTCGCCTTTAGTCACTTATATCAAGGAAGGCAACTATAGCAGAATCCTATCTCAAGACTTTTCTTTAATAACCCTAAGTCGTACTTGTGCAATGCATGCAAAGCATCCCAAAATACTATCCATGCTAAGTACCACTTTTAGGTCCTCATACTAATATTTCTTGAATTGGAACCTAGTTCCTCTCTTTAACTTTAGAATACTATGAGGTACTCTCTTAAGCACATCATAGTTCATTTCTCTTTAAACCTTTGAACATTATGAGGTACTCTCTTAAGCACATCTTAGTTCATTAATATCTTGAACCCTATGAGATACTACTTTTAGCATGTCTAGGTTCATTATTAACTTGGATCAAATGAGATAATTACTTAAGCATGTGTAAATCCATTTATACTCTTGAACACTATGAGGTACTTCATTAAGTAAGTCTTAGTTCAATTATGCTTTAGAACAATATGAGATGTTTATTTAAACATGTCTTAGTTCATTGGATATGAAGATTACTACTAGGAACCTTGAATCAACTATGTGAATGTTCCCATCTCTTGAGACCTAACTTCGGGAAAACCCACACTCTACTACTTAAGATTTTCCCCTTTAACTTCGATAGTCCTCATATCAACTAGGTGTGGTTCTCCTTTCTACTTGGATCCCAGACCCTATCTTCTGTCACACTTCATCTTATTGTCAATATCCACTTGGGTCCAAGCATACACCCCAAGATTTTCTTGTTAAGCCTTGCTTAACACTCATGTCTCATGGAAGGAAGTCATCGACAACCAATCCATTATCAAGTGATCCTATCACTTTATACTTTCAAGCATTCATAAGGTAGGTTAGCTGAGTATAGGCTTCTATTTTCTTTTAGACTTTACTTAACACATCTAATTCATCAAATTGGCTTTACTCTCAAAACCCTAGTGATCAACATTCATGACTACAAGCCCTATTCTCAAGCTTTACTTCTTATTAGCTTCATTATACCTAGATTTCAAGGTTTTATAATCACATCCCTCATTACTAAGTGATTCTAGTCACAATTGTTCATAAAGGTTCGATTTCAACATTACAAGTCAAGATCATTCATATTCAATAAGGTCTAATTCAATTCATGATTATATGATCCTAACTTTGATCAATTACTATACATGACATTGGATTAGGAAGATCACTTATGAACCTTCAATTCCATCTCTAATGGCATAAACCCACAAATATCACATTGATCAAATAGACTAGGGTTTACCATAGAACTCACATGAATTCATCATAATATCACAATTAGATGCTAATACAATCATAATTGGGTATTATCCACTAGATTGGAATCATACCTAAGTACTACCCACAAAGTAGAAGGAAACCCTAGCTAGATTGGGTTTTTGATTTCACAATTGGGCTAACATACCTCTTTTCAAATCCCTAATCAAGCATGAATCAATAGATGAAATCGACCTAGGTTGCTTCACTCTTCTCTTCTCTTCTTCTTCTTCTTGACTTTTAGAGAGAGAATTTTTGGAAAGAATTTGGGGGTTCTTAGATGAATGAGTTAAATGAATTAGTTTAGGGTCTTATTAGGTATTTATAGGTGGTTAATTAAATAATTAACCGACCTCCATAAGCCCTAACTAATTACTAATTAACTCCCTAAACTCCCTAACTAAAACTAAAAATTGAAAAACTGCTCTCACGCATGAACCATCCACCCACGGACCGTGGGTGGGTCCACGCTCCGTACTGCACCCTTCGTGGGTGTGGTGTGTGGCCTAAAGGTGCTAGTCTATGCAGTCCTTGACCCACGACCCCCACCTACGGGGCGTGGGTCCACCTACTTCCAGTAGGTAGCAACCGTAGGTCACTAAAAATTGTAGATTTTGGGGATTATATTTGGGGGGACCCCCTCAAGGACCCCTTGGGTGGTCCTTGGGGGGAGGGTCGTACCTTGACATATAGCCCCTAAAACATTCATTCTAAGTATGGGAATAATTTCTTTTGATTTTAATCCTTATACCTCACTCCAAAACTCTTACGAAAAGCTCTAGAACTCTCTAGTTCAACTTATGAATTTCCGGGGAGTTACACCTGAAGGTTCTCGAAATATAACATACATTCAAAATGAAGAGAAAATGGCTCACATGGAATAAGAACTCGAGATCCTGAAGGAAGAATTACGTCCAGTGCGAGACTTGGCCAAACTTTCAGCTACCATTTTCCCAACATTCAAGACGCCTATCTACTTCCCAAAGGCTGACTTGCCTTCTGCCTACTTACCAAATCAGCCAGAACAAACTCAACACACTCCTGCTCATGGTCGAGTCCCACCAGCTTCTGTAGCAGTAGTCAGGACCATTCCTCACCTTTCTAATCGCGACCCTACCACACCTGCAATGGAACAAATACTTGGAACACATGTTGCTGCTCCCTATGAGCCACATGTTCCGCCTGTATATGTCGCTGGAGATCCTTACTTCACAATGCCATTTGTGGTTAACTCCCCATATGAGGTCGATCAATATGCAGAAATGGAGAAAGATGCTTGATTGAAAGAGGATGCATCGATAATTGCCAAATTTCATGGTCTAATAAAGCCGTTGAAAAGCTTACAAGTCACTAGGGGAGTGGAGAGCCTTGATTATGATGACTTATGCATCCATCCAGACATTGACTTGCCGGTAGGGTACAAACCACCAAAGTTTGACATGTTTGACGAAAAAGGTGACCCTCACGCACATTTAAGGGCATATTGTGACAAGTTAGTCGGTGTAGGGAGAAATGAGAAGCTGAGGATGAAGTTGTTCATCTGGAGTCTGTCTGGAGAAGCATTGACATGTTATATGCACCAAGACCCTCGAAAATGGCGTGACTGGCAGGAAATGGTTGAGGATTTCATGACTCATTTCATATTCAATACTGAAATTACAGCCGACAGATTCTCATTGGCCAACATGTAGAAGAAGCCATATGAGAATTTCCAAGAGTACGCACGATGTTGGAGAACTGAAGCCGCAGGGATGCAACCACCACTAGATGAGAGTGAGCTCTCGAAGTACTTTATTCGAGCTTAAGAAGGTATCTACTTTGAAAAGATGATGTCAATGACAGGCTAGAAGTTCGCAAAATTGGTCAAGATGGGAGACTTCATAGAGGAAGGTGTCAAATCTGGGAAAATTCATTTTATAGTTGCATTGCAAGCTGCAAGTAGGGCCATACAATAGGGTGCCATTGGCAACGTCAATAAGAAAAGGGAGGGTGTTTCAGCTGTCACTTACCAACAGGTAGGACCATCCCACCAATACCCCAACAATTCCCAAATTGTTGCACATACATCATACGTCCCATACCCAACATATAATTCCAAACCCCACTATAATCCACCCTGAGCACTAGCACACCAAAATCCAAAAAGACCATATGTCCTAGTCAAAGCACTAATCCACCAAAATAGACCAGCATATGCACTAAGACCACGTCCAAATGTTGAATCTAGAAATGGTTGCGCTTACACATCGATTGCTGAACCCTATACCCAATTATTTGAGAGGTTGAGGATAGCGGGAGTGCTACAACCATTTGAAGGAAAAACTCCTGATCCAATCCCTTGTAGCTTTGATGGAAATAAGCGATGCGCTTACCACATGGGATTCCAAGGATATGACATAGAAGATTGTTATGGTTTGAAGAACCAAATCGAGTCTTTGATTAAGAGAGGAGTAATCAAATGCACTCCAACACCTCCCAATGTAAACATTAACCCTTGCCAAACCATGAGAATCGGGAAGTCAACATGGTTACTCTTGATGATGAACATGAGGGCCCCGACTATCCAAACATAGATGAAACAAATGCCATGACATCTTTGGCGCAAATTGTTCTCACTGTTCAACTAAGGGGACCTCTGACTGGCCAAACATATCTCCAAGAGTTGTAGTAACCACTGTAATCGCTAAAAAGACTGAGTATGACATCAAAGCAGTCCCATAGGACTATCGAGTTGGCGTCAAGGGCAAGACGATTGATACTGGCGTGGCTCAGGGAATGACTAGGTTGGGAAGGTGTTATGCCCAGGAGGATCTAAATCGAGGAGTCTTCAAAAAATAACAAAATCCAAAAAATAATGTTACTAATGTTGAAACCACAAAATTTTGGATGAAGATGCAGCCTAAAGACTATTCAGTCGAAGAGAAGCTGAAGAAGACGCCTGCCACATATCTATTTTGTCTCTGCTTATGAGTTTTGAAGCTCATAGGAATGCTTTAATGGAAGTGTTATACGGAGTGAACATTCCAAAAGAGACCACAAGTGAAACCTTAGCTTGAACTATTAGAAGAATAGTGGAAGCTAACAAGATTTCTTTCCATGATTATGGGCTGCCTGTAAAAGGGGTTGGGCACAACAAAGTGCTTCACATCGTAGTTAAATGTTTTGATAAGATTATGACTCGAGTTCTAATTGATGGTGGTTCTGGATGCAACATCTGTCTTTTCACCACTTTGAGTGATTTAGGTGTTCATATGGGAGAGATAAGGGAAAGTCGTGTGAAAGTTAGAGCTTTTGATGGAGCACAAACAAGTGTCGTTGGAGAGATCTATCTCATATTGCAAGTGGGGTCGATTGAATTCCCCATCCAATATCAAGTGATGGATGTATCATCCAACTACAACCTGTGGTTGGGAAGACCATGGGTTCACATGGCAAGAGCAGTTCCTTCCACTCTTCATCGTGTAAAGTTTGAATGGGGTCGCAGAGAAGTTACCATCCACAGGGAGCTCAGTCGCCCCATCTATTTTGTTAATTCTATCCCATTCGCCGACGAGTTAGATGGAGCCACTTTTCACACCTTGAAAATCATGCAAGTTGTAAGGATCAATGAGGAAGTAGAACCAAATGATACAAAATTGGCAAGTGCAGCAAAATTGGTTACGTCAGAGATGCTGAAGTATGGTATCATCCTAAGAGTGGACTTGGACCCAAGTCCAATGGCATAGTTGAGCCAATCCAACTAAAGCATCAAATAGGCACCAATGGACTCAAATATGAGCCTACCTCAGGAAGAGTCCACCACGAGTCAAACAAGACAATTTTTGTACCAGAACAAGCTTTGATTCCAAATCAAACAGGCGATAAAGACATCGTAAAAGGAATAGGCAATTTTTGTAGCTATGGTTTGAGAAGAGGAAGAGCTAAATCTTAGCAAATTGGCCATTTGTGATGCCGAACCTGGAGAAATCTTGCAGAACTGGACCATCAGTCCGTCCCTATTTCAGCCAGAGTCCTGGTAGTGTGGAAAAGTAGTTTTAAATATTAAAATTTGCATGATCAAATTGAGGCTTGAATCATGCCTAATCTTTTGTTGCTTGCCTATTCTAAAAGCTAGAATGCTTTGAAATAAAAAGTTTTATTTTTCTTTTTAAATAAATGTCTCATTATTTTAAATATATATTTATTTTTACTTACCATTTGCACTTTTCAGCACTCATATTAATAAAAATCCTTGTTCAACGGTTATGAAATGTAAGGAATCCACCGAGCAACGTGTAAGCAATGAACAAGATCACGAAGAGTATAATGAAAGCATGATGCATGAATATCTACCACATGAGATCGAGCAAGTTAAAAGTCAGAAAAAACTCAATATGGATGAAACTGAGGTTGTCAACTTAGGAGATGAGGAAATTGTGAAGGAAATACAAGTCAGCATACATTTGGAGGTAGAAAGAAAGCAAGAATTAATAGATTTGCTCAAATAGTATGTTGACGTATTTGCTTGGTCTTACGATGGCATGCTAGGATTAAGCATTGATATCGTACAAATTACCAACCGATCCCACTTGACAAGAAAGTTCAAGCCGAATTTGAGTTTAAGGATCAAGGAGGAGGTAACTAAGAAAATTCAGTGAACGTTTTGAGGGTTACAAATTACCCCACATGGTTAGCCAACATTGTGCCTGTGCCAAAAAAGTATGGAAAAATCAAAATATGTATGGACTATCGAGATCTTAACAGAGCCAGTCCTAAGGATGATTTCCCTCTTCCAAATATTCATATACTCATCGATAATTATGTAAAACATGAGTTGCAATCATTTGTTGATTGCTTTGCAAGATATCACCAAATCCTGAAGGATGAAGATGATGCAGAAAAGGCAGCGTTTATCACTACATAGGGGGGTGTATTGCTATAGAGTGATGCCATTTGGTCTATAAAATGATGGTGCAACCTACATGAGGATCATGACTACCCTTTTTCACGACATGATCTACAAGGAAATTGAAATGTACGTGGATGATGTTGTTATCAAATCCAAAAGAAGTTCAAACCGCTTGGATGACTTACGAAAGTTCTTTGAGAGGTTGTAGAAGTATAATCTAAAGTTGAATCCAGCAAAGTGTGCATTTGGAGTAACCGCGGGAAAACAATTGGGATTCATCGTTAGCAGGAAAGGCATAGAGTTGGATCCATTAAAGATCAAGGCAATCCAAGAGCTACCTCACCCTAAGACCAGGAAGGACGTGATGAGTTTCTTGGGAAGACTGAATTACATCAGTCGGTTCATAGCTCAATCCACAGTGACCTGTGAACCCATATTTAAATTACCAAAGAAGGATGTCGTCACGAAATGGACAGAGGAATGCCAAAAGGCATTCAACAGAATCAAAGAATACTTGTCCAACCCACCAGTATTAGTCCCACCAAAGCCTATAAAGCCTTTTTATTGTATCTATCTGTCATGGATAATGTATTTGGATGTGCATTAAGGCAGCATGATGAGACAGACAGAAAAGAGCAAGCCATTTACTAATTGAGCAAGAAGTTCACACCATACGAGGCAAGATACACCTTCTTGGAACGAACATGTTACCCTTTAACTTGGATCGCACAAAACTTTAGGCATTACCTATCTGCATACACCACGTACTTGATCTCAAGAATGGATCCACTCAAATACATCCTTCAAGCCTACAGGTAAAATGGCAAAATGGAAAATTTTATTAAGCGAGTTTGATATTATGTACGTGACATAGAAGGCCATCAAAGGACAAGCCTTGGTTGATCATCTCGTAGAAAACCCGGTGGACCAGGATTACAAGCCACTCATGACCTACTTCCCTAATGAAGAGGTTTTGTTCGTAGGAGAAGACATATTAGAGTCATATGATGAATGGAAGATGTTCTTTGAAGGAGCATAAAACTCTATTAGAGTTTGAATGGGAGATGTCTTAATTTCTAAAACAGGTCAATATTACCCAATCTCGGCCAAGATCGGGTTTTATTTGTAACGACCCGTAAAACAAATAAGTGAAACTAGAGCCTAACTAGTGAGTGTGTGAGTTTGTCATGAGGTTTGAGGTGGTTTGATATTGTCCCGAGCTATGGTTGAGGGGCTTAGGGGTTAAACATCAAGGTACGACTCCCCAAGGACCACCCTAGGGGTCCTTGAGGACGATCCTAAGTCTAACCCCAAGGCTGCCCCAAATGAGCAAACTTGCCAATTTGAGGGTGACCTACAGAAGGGGTCCATCCACGCCCCGTGGATGGCCTCCGTAGGTCAAGGGCCCCCAAACCAGGTCTCAGTCACAAACCACGAAGTGACAGCATGAAACGTCAACCCATCCACGGTCCTTGGCTGGGGATCCGTCGATTGCACCTGTGTTGCTGGTGTGGTTCGGCCAAGGTGAGGGCTTGTTTGGTAATTAGCTAATTAATTCAGTTAAGTTGTGGGACAATTATTTTAAGTTATTTATGGTATTTTAAGAGCATTAAAAGTGTTAAACTCTATTTTTCATCTCATTACTTCAAAACCCAAAATCAAAACCTCCCCTCCCCGCTAAAAGTCTCTCTCGAGAAACCTCCATTGGAGGTGAAGACTTCAAGCTCTAAAGGTCAAATATTCAAGGTTTTCAAAGGATTTTTGTGGGGAATATATAGCAAGGTATGGTAGTGTAACGACTCGGAAAATGATAGAGTGAAACTAGAGCCTCACATGTGAGTTTGGAGTCGAGAACTTAATGAAATGATTATATTTGAATTTGACCCAAAAAGTTCTTAAAAATGTGCTTCGGAAGTTACCGGAAACTTGTTTAGCTGTATATAAAAAGATCCGTTTCGTTTTTCAAAAATCCGACTTCATATTCTTGTTTAGGGGGTCAAATTGAGTGGGAAATGGGTCTAACCCAAATTTTAGAGCAACCGTATCAAAATCCGAAATTTCCAAGTGAAGCCTTTTCGAGGGTCTACTTTGGAGGGTCATATCTCCTAGAACACAAATTATTTGGGTGGCCAATAATATATCCATGGATAGCCCTTTGAGTTAGCTACCTAACGCACTTCGTTTCACCTCATTCGGAGTTCGGACGAAGAAGTTATGCCCATTTTCGTAAAATCTGTCCAACAGATAAAGGCAAATTCCAGTAGCTGATTTTACTGTTCATTTACTGTTCACCCGCCTGATTTTTTTTTCTAAGTGTTGGACCATTCTTCCAAAGGACATATATTATTTCCTAGATACCATTAATCCAATTCCCATCCCTAAAAACATTTCCCTCTCTACAATCCTCCATTAAGAAGAAGAAGAAGTGGGAGCTAGGCTTTGGATTCAAATCTTTCTTCATCTATTTCTTGTGAGATCATAGCAAAGGTATGGTGGCTTTTCATCTATGGGTAGCTTTCACCCATAGAGTCCCTTCAAAACATGATTTCAAAGCTTCCAAGTTCTTCAAAACCTAGGGTTTTTATTCTAACTCATGGGTTCCTTCTTCAAACGTTTTCAAATGGTTATTAATGACTTATTATGATTGTATTAGTGTTTAAATGATGATTTATGACGAAAATACTCCATGAACCCATGATTTCTCTCTATTCCTAGTTTATGCCTTTATAAAGTGGGTTGCTGGATTATGAATGTATATGAATCGAGCTTGTTTAAATGTCTTTAGATTGTTGAAGTATGTCATTACTCATGCTTAGTTTATGGTGTATTGTTGGTGTATTGGTATGAGAGGCTTATGGCCTTAAAGGCAAAGTATGAGAAATTGAAGTGTTATCATGACATTGTATGAATGAGAGTTCAATGAAGATAATGTGATCATGTTATGAATGTAAAGGTGTTGTTGTAGGTTGTTCACTGATTTGGTTGCATAATTACTACCCTATTTTCCATGCTCTTTGATTCCATTACATGCCTTCAAGGTGTTTGACAAAATGTCCAACTATGGAGAATTGATGAATCGATGCTTTAAAGCTTGAGTTATGAGATGTATGGAAATTCCATAGATGTGTTGATGACACTCATGAATGTTGATGATATAATATGAAGGATTCTTCAATATAAAGTATACCTTGAATTGGTAGGGCTTATGCATCATTTTCTTGTATAAATGATTATATTGTTGATTGTTGAATCCTTGGATCGGTAGGCTTATGGCACCCTTCCACACATGCTTATAATGAACCTTGGATTCGGCAGGCCTATGGCACCCTTTCCATAAAGGTTAATGATGAGACTTGAATCGGCAGGCCCATGGCACCCTTTCAAGAGGAGTTAATGAGCTTTCCTAAATGTACCTTGAATCGGCAGGCTTATGGCACCCTTTCCATAAAGGTTAATGATGAGACTTGAATCGGCAGGCCCATGGCACCCTTTCAAGAGGAGTTAATGAGCTTTCCTAAATGTACCTTGAATCGGCAGGCTTATGGCACCCTTTCCATAAAGGTTAATGATGAGACTTGAATCGGCAGGCCCATGGCACCCTTTCAAGAGGAGTTAATGAGCTTTCCTAAATGTACCTTGAATCGGCAGGCTTATGGCACCCTTTCCATAAAGGTTAATGATGAGACTTGAATCGGCAGGCCCATGGCACCCTTTCAAGAGGAGTTAATGAGCTTTCCTAAATGTACCTTGAATCGGCAGGCTTATGGCACCCTTTCCATAAAGGTTAATGATGAGACTTGAATCGGCAGGCCCATGGCACCCTTTCAAGAGGAGTTAATGAGCTTTCCTAAATGTACCTTGAATCGGCAGGCTTATGGCACCCTTTCATGTGTTAAATAATGTACCTTGAATCGGTAGGCTTATGGCACCCTTTCATGTGTTAAATAATGTACCTTGAATCGGTAGGCTTATGGCACCCTTTCATGTGTTAAATAATGTACCTTGAATCGGTAGGCTTATGGCACCCTTTCATGTGTTAAATAATGTACCTTGAATCGGTAGGCTTATGGCACCCTTTCATGTGTTAAATAATGTACCTTGAATCGGTAGGCTTATGGCACCCTTTCATGTGTTAAATAATGTACCTTGAATCGGTAGGCTTATGGCACCCTTTCATGTGTTAAATAATGTACCTTGAATCGGTAGGCTTATGGCACCCTTTCATGTGTTAAATAATGTACCTTGAATCGGTAGGCTTATGGCACCCTTTCATGTGTTAAATAATGTACCTTGAATCGGTAGGCTTATGGCACCCTTTCATGTGTTAAATAATGTACCTTGAATCGGTAGGCTTATGGCACCCTTTCATGTGTTAAATAATGTACCTTGAATCGGTAGGCTTATGGCACCCTTTCATGTGTTAAATAATGTACCTTGAATCGGTAGGCTTATGGCACCCTTTCATGTGTGATGATGTCAAAGTAATGAACTATTCTATGGGAATGTAGGCTAAGCACCGAGCGGATTTGGTTAGATGGAAACTCCCCCGACAGTTAGGCATGAGTTTCAATGATCGTCTACCTTATCCCATAAACTATGTGCCCGCATAGGAAGCTAGTGGATCCATTAAGCTATATATACCGGTCTTCCTTAGGCAAGTAGACCACCTCTTTTCGGTGTGGGGACTCATGACACCGGATTCCATGACAAGCTCTCATGGTCTATGTCGGTTAAATGCTTACTTCCCATCATGTGAGATTTCATTATGGTTTCTTGATAGGTTCTACAAAGTGTAGGTAGTAGTATGGGATGCTACCTATACATTGCACGAGTAGGCTTGGAGAGGGTCATAGTGAGTTTCTCTAAATCCTAATGACTGTGACATGAATGTACCCTAAATGAGGTTATTAAAGAATGTTGGCTCTTAAATGCTTAATATGTTATGCATGTTATACTTGGGTTATATTACGAGTTATTTTCCCTTGTCATGTCTTAATTAATGATATACCTCTTATGTATGAATATTGTGCAAAGGTGAAAGAAAGGAATGATAAGTTACTTTAAGTGACCTAAATGTGGTGCCTTAGTATGGATGGTGGTATGGGACGCCATCCATACATTGCACGAGGTATAGCATAAGGGTTTCTTGAGGTGAAGGTCCAAGGTAAAGGTTTTCATGTTGATATTGTTTAAAGGTGATATTATGACTTACTTGATGTTATGCTTGTCTTGTATGTCTTTTATGCTATTGTTCATGATATTTCAAAAAGGTGGCATAATGCATGGTTTCTAACTAAAATGTCCCTTTTAAAGCATGTTTTGCATGGTCATCATACTTAGTACATTTTGTGTACTAACCCATATTCTTCATATTTTTACTATAAGTGTAGGTTCCGGCAAGTGATCCCTCCTAGCTAGTTTGAAGTGTTGGATTGCTTTCCTCCAAGACTTGGTATGTCCTCATGGATTCGAGGACAAGACTTTTAAGTTCTTTTGTTCATGTAATAGACACTTTTAGTTTTGTTTTGATTGTAAAGGGCCGTGTCCCTACTTATGTTTTTGTTTGTGTCTAAGATGGCCATGTGAGACTTAGACTTCCGCTGTGTGTTTTTAAAGTTGTTTTAAGAAGTTTAAATGTGTGGATGTAAATAAGTTTTTTTATTATTCCGCACTATTTTCATTATTGAATGCAATGAATGACTATGTGGCTTGTATAAGACCCCTTCGGGGTCGAGTACGCCTTGTTACGACTTGGGGGTGCTCCCGGGTCGTGACAGGTAGTCTTGATCCTTGTCAGATTTTGGAAATGTTTTTTTTAGGATCGATGTCTCACATGCCACATCTAGTAGAGTCTTGTTCATCGGTGTGAGTCGCGACACATCTATGAGCGAGAGGCTATAGGATGCTAGAAGTTACACTTCTTTCATATTCTTAAAGTCGTGCCTTAGAGTGTGGTTCTATAAGTGTTCTTATCCTTATCCTTCTCTTGTGTTTATAGGATATGAATACAAGAGGGAGACCCGGTTTGTTGATCATGAATGAATGTTGATGAATTATGCCTAAATTGATTTAGATTATTGAATTGTATCACTATTCATGCCTAATTATATTAATGAAAGGTTTGTTGGTGAAAGTGAATTCATGGCCTTAGAAGGGGCAAGTTATGACCTAATTTCATGTTGAAGTAGAATTGTGCTAGAGATGTTGATCCACTTGAAAGGTGGAGTTGTTTAATTACTATGCGTGATTATGATGTGAAGGATATGCATGTGATTTCAATGATAGAATGATGATCATGTATAGAATGAAATTGTGTTATTGTTGATAGTATATTCTCAATTGACACTCATGAATGATGAATGATAGAATGTGAAGAGTTTCCTCTAAAGCCATGTTGATTGTATTGTATATCTTGAATTGGTAGGTTTTATGCATCCTTTTCTTATAAAAATGAAAGTAATGTGAATGTTAAATCTAGAATTGGTAGGCTTATACATCATTTTCTTGTATAATGAATGTATCTTGACTTGATATCCTAATGTATTGAATTGGTAGACCTAATGATTGGTAGCCTTTTTATGAATGAATGTCTAGAATTGGTAGACCTAATGTTGGTAGCCTTTCGATAAATAACTAATGAAGTATTCTAGGCCAAAGCTTCGATTGGTAGACCTAATGTTGGTGGCCTTTCATAAGGAGTCTAGGAACTAATGTGATGTTAAACCTTGGATCGGTAGACCTAATGGTGGTGGCACTTTCTTATGTGAAATGGTGGGCCTAGAAATGGTAGACCTAATGGTGGTGGCTCTTTCTAGGAAAGTCAATGAGTTATCCTTAAATGTACCTTGAAGCGGTAGACCTAATGGTGGTGGCCCTTTCGTGTGTAATGCACTTTGGGTCGGTAGGCCTAATGTTGGTGGCCTTCTCAAGTACGCTAATGTAATGTTAATGAAATTACTCTATGGGAATGTAGGCTACGCACCGAGAAGATATGGTAAGATAGAGGTTCTCCCAACATTAGGTCAGATTTCAATGAACATCTTTCATATCCCATAACTATAAGCCCTCATAGGTCCTAGCTAGTAGATCCACATAAGCTAGATGAACCGATCTTCCTTAGGCAAGTAGACCACCTCTTACGGTGTGGGGTTTCATGACATCGGTTTCCATGTCAAGCTAACGTGGTCTATGTCGGTTAAACACTTATTACCATTATGGGAGATGTGCATTATGGTTTCTTGAGGAGTTATATGAAGTGTGGGTGGTAGTATGGGATGCCATCCATGCATTGTACGAGTAGGATTTGAGAGGGTCATAGTGAGTTCTCTAAGTCTTAATGACTAATGAATGAATGTGTCCTAAATGAGGTTAATAAATAAGGTTGACCTATATGCTTATATGTCTAATGTAAAGATGCATGCTATACTTGGATTGTATTATGAGTTACTTCCTTG
>NW_006238989.1:296345-301887 GCF_000226075.1 Solanum tuberosum | reverse complement strand
TGAAAATATGACTTGAATGTTGGTTGTGACTTATATTATGCCTCTATTACTATTGTTCATGAAGTTTTACCAAAATGGCATAAAAGCATGACTTTCAAACAAAATGTCCTTTTTAAGCATGTTTTTGCATGGCTATCATACAAAATGTCCTTTTCAAACAAAATGTCCTTTTTAAACAAATTGTGCTAACCCACTCTTCTTCATGTTTTACTACAAGTGTAGATTCCGGCAAGTGATTGCATTCTCTCTAGTGAAGCTTGGATTAGAGTTCTTCCAAGACATCCTTTGGTATGTCCTCATAGGTCGAGGACAAAGTCACTTGAAAAGGAAAGAAGGACGAGACACAACACCAAAAGAGAACCCCAACCTCTAAAACTTATTTGGAAGAAGAGAAAGGGTTGTGGGCTGTTGTAATGTATCAAAATGGACCATTAAAATGGGTTATAATTTGGAAAAAATATGATCTGAGTTTCACATTTAAAAAAGGGTGAAATTTGGTCTAGCTTGGACCTTGTTTTGAATGATTTTTCATGTTTTTTAAAAATAATTTTCTGCTTCTATTTTTTTAAAAAAGTAGAAGTTTTTAGCTTCTTCTTAATAGAAGAAAAATTGTTTCTGCTTCCATTTAAAAATAATTTTTTGATTAGCGAAATATCTGAATTATCTAAAAAATATGTTTCTCAAAACAAGTGTTTTGGGTCTCCCAACATGCGACAACAATGCCGAACATGCTCTATTTGATTACTCTATTTAACTTAATAAATATATTAGTTATACACCATATGATGTCTTATTTTATTCCAAAAAATGGAGGAATAACTTATCATGAGTTTAACAATCCTTGGTAAGACCTTTAAATGACTAAACTATCTCCCAATCCATTTTTCTACATTTCTTTTGTAATTTGATGTCATTTTAAATTATATTAGATTAGTTATAAACGTTTGTTTTAATTCTCCATAACCGTTTAGTGTAATTTGATGGTTTTATAAACTAATATTTTTTTCTCCATATTTGGTTTGCTATATTGGGTTGATTTTTTTCCTTTTAAATGTAGTTCGTCGATTGACCACCTGAACTACTTATTTTTTTTTTTATAAGACACAAGTACCTATCTAAACTATGACTAAAATTCCAGAGACACACCTAAACTTAACTCGGGTCCTATTACCCCCTAAACTAATTTAAAATGGAATAATTACACCACAAACACTAACATGACATAGAGAGAGTGCACACTCTCTTGAAGGCAAATGACGAGTGCATAAATTGGACACATCTCATTTTTTGATTGATAACTTTACAATTAGTTAGTATTTAATTATTTTTATTTCATTCTTTGTAAAATATTTATTTTAATTTCTTTTCACTTTAATCTTTTTTTTTTTAATAAAAAAGTTAATATTATATTTTCACTTTTAATTATTTTTTAAAAAGTATGTGCATTTTTATTTTAGAAATAATTTAAAAGCGCCCTTTAATTTTAACGTTTCAATTTTTTTTATTTGATTTTCTTCACTTATTTTGATGTCCTTTCCAAATTAACATATTTCAAATACAAGACATTTTGAATTAAATTTGAAATCAAATCAAAACGAAAGACAAAGAAAATAATATCAACAGAAAAAAATAAAAGAGAAAAAACAATGAAGGAAGGTAAAAAAAAAAGTTTTGATACAAGGTAAAAAAATGTGTATTAACTTAATTTAAATACAAGTTATAGAAAATAAGAATATTTTTTTGTTTTAAAAAAAAACTTTAATTTTTTTTAAAAAATATTAGAAAACAAATATTTACACATGTGGCAGACGAGTGTGTACAAAAGCAACCAACTTGGGTGGTTGAAGGTGTCACGTCAGCACATATGGTACAAAAAATACGAAAAAATGAGTTCAGGGAGGTAATAAAACTCTAGTTATGTTTAGGTGTTTTTCTGGAATTTCAGTCATAGTCTAGGAGGTACTTGAGTCTTATCCCTTTTTTTTATTTAATAAGCATCCACATATTTGAAATTTTTTAATTACCTTAAATCTATGTTAAGTTTAAGGTATGTTTGACCAACAAAAGAATTATAAATACAATGTGCTATTAAAAATCTCCGCAGTAGCACATCATATCAATAACAATTTAGTTTTCATATTTTAGTATTTAACTTGATTAGTTAAATGAAATAAAAAATACTACAAAAAATTTAAGGGTTTAATTGTAAAATTCTTTTATGTAGAGTTATACCATCAAGTAATTCAATTGAGAAAATAACAAGCATGACGACAAAATTGTTTTTTCTCCTAGCTAGTTAGAAGACAAAACAAATAATAATATTATTTGATAATTATTTACCTTAGCTCAATTACATGAAATAGAAAATCCCATAATAATTTAATGATATAATTGAAATATTTTTTTTAATAAAGTTTTAAACCAAACATCAAATTAGGTGGAAAATAATAACCAAAAAAAATTTCCTAAAGCCGAAAATCCAATTTGATTTTTGGAAAAGAAAAATCTCCAAAATTTCAATTATTATTAATTTAATTGTTTTTTAAGTAAAGGGAAAAAAAAGAAAGGAGCATTAGATATAGAGAGTCAAGATGAGAGTAGGGTACATGTTTCAGAAGCGAACACCCAAAATAGGAGGGAATGTGTACACTCCCTCTCTCTGTATACACCCTTTTCTCCGCCCTCTGACTTGATTAGGGCTTTTCCAGTAGAAGACAACAAGGGAAATTACTTGGGTTTTGAGACGATCCCCAATTGATTGATGTCACTAGGTATCTCCTTTTTCTGTTTCACGGGTTACTACGTTTTTGATTTTCTGTGTTGGCTTAAAAAATTGCTTCTTTCCCTTGTGGGTATTTCAAATTGTATGTTATTGCTCTGAAATTCACTTGTTTCCTTCTTTCTATTTCTAAGTTTTAGTATGAACAATTATTACTCACTACTTTTTTCTCCATTCATGTCACAAGGCTAGCACTAATCTCTTGAGCCAATGATCATATTCGTTTATAATAAAAGAATCTGCCTTTATTATGTTTACTCTCTCCATGCATGTCTGACTGATGTCTCATGTAAACTGCATTTTTGTAAGTTACACAATCAAACCCCTCTTTTTGTGTTTCACTTATTGTTATTCAACTCCTTTTTTGACAGTAGGATGGTTTGATGCTACTCATTAAATGCGTGACCATGTGGATCCTGTTGGTTATTTTCTAGAGTGTACCTGTAGCTTCTTCCGCAAACTGGTTATTAACTTGGTTTTAAGACATCTGGTAAAGGAATAGTTTACCATGGAATCTACTTCTCAATTATTTATCATCTTTTTATGACGTTGCCATACTGTTGCTTTAATACAGGTTGGTTCTACATTCTCTCCAATGGATGCAATTGATATCTCTTCAGATGATTCCGACTTGCGTGAAATAGATAACTACACAGATGAGTCTCCTCTCAGAGATTCTGCTACTTCTCGAATCCTTCCATCATGGGCAACAGGTAAAGAATTGACCTTTTTTCCTCTTCCTGCCACAAATTTATGCTGAGTTTGTCTATAACTTAGACCATGGAACAATGTCAGATAGCCGTCCAATCCAAAAGGTTTCATCACCCACAAGACCAACTTATCTTAATGGAGGCTCCTCTAACTATCATAGTAATAGATCTATGAATCCTCCAACTATAACTGATGACAGTGGACCATCAAGTTCGCGAGCAATTAGAGACGTGAATTTCGAGTACTCTTCTGGAAATGGTAATAATGCTCTGTCACAAGTATTAAAGGCAGGAATAGTTCGCACAATACTGTTTATTGAAAGAAAACCTTTGTTTCTGATGCAGATGGTAGGAAGCATTTTCTGCAACAAACTCTGAAGCGGGCACTTCCAACATCCCTTCAGCCTTTGGATATACCTGGCAGTCAGAATCGTCAATCTCATGAAAGATCATACCAATCTGCATGGGCAAGTTCAAGCAGGGGCAACCATAATGAGTTAGTTCTCTATGAAAACAAAGGAAGCAGAGTATTACCTCCGTCTTTGATGCACAGAAAGGCCACTTCAGGTGTTCAGTATACCAGTGTAAATGATCCCTTACATTACCCTGGGACAGCGGAAGAGAGAGCTGCAGCAGCTGATGAGAGATTGATCTTTCAAGCTGCTCTGCAGGTACTTGTTTATGCCCTTTCTTGTGATCTATAAATGCTGTATTGGATTGCACAATTCAGGAACTTTATGCAATGCACCTTCTTTTTTATCTCGACCAAATCAGAAGGTCACCATTCCCTCCTCCCCATAATAGATTGCAAAATTGAATTCACTGCTGTCAGTTGATATCCCTTTTCTATGTTTGAATTAATTATTCTGTATGCTTGAAACTATGCAGTTGAACAGGACTAGGCTAGTCTAGAACACAATGGTTGTTTCTTGTCAATGCCCTGTTGTTTTGTCTGTTTAAAGAATTTGAAATGCTTATCTTTCTGGTATTATTTGGTTTCCCTTCTGTAGTTCCCATTTTTTTTTGTTTAAAAATTTCATGACTATATTGACATGACCAGGAAAAATTTAAGTTAGTTTCTAGTGTCTATCATTGTTTCCTTTTTTGGGAAAAGGTGCAGGATATTTTTCTTCGGTGAACGATATAGATTTATTTGAGAATTGATGTGAATGCATTCTCAGAATATTATCATCTCTCCTCTGGAAAATGTATGTTTTATCCTCTAGGGAGGATATAACATGAATTTGGTTGCTATGCTATTTATGGATCTTCTAGAAGTATATGATTTGGTGTGACGTGGGGTATGTACCCCTATTAAAAATTGTTGTTTCAAATGCATTCTGAGCCAAAATGTGTATATATATATATAAATATGTATCTTATTTTTCACTTCTATTTTTTATTTGGTTTGATGATGATATGAGTTGAGCTTATATAGCACCTACCAGGGTCGAAACCAGGATTTCAAGATGTCGGATGCACCGTTGCTTTGCAAGCAATGAATGAGATGTTGATTTGACCTCTGTGATGGTGATTTAACAATTTAGGTTTTAGAGCAATAAAGAGGCAACATTGGTTAGCTTGGAGTTTTCTGTTTTGGGATATAGTGGGATTAGAGAACAGATATGGGGATGGAGAAAACTCAAAGGGGTCGTTTGGTTTGAATGCAAGTTATGATGAGATTAGTTATGCTGGGATTAGTTATGCTTAGTTATGTTGGGATAAGTTATGCTGGGATTAGTTATGCTGAGATTGATTTTTATTGACTGTTTGGTTTGTTGTATTAAAACTAATATGCATGACATACTTTTTATTTAGGCTTTTTATATGTATTTTTATGGAGCTTTATTTATTCACTTTTAAAAATAAATTACGTGAATATGTTTAAATTTGTATTTCATATGAATTGAAATAGGCCCGTGGGAAGCCTCTCCTCTTCACTATCATAAGTAAAATATTAATTAAAAACAAATCAATCATAATTTGAAGTAAAAACTGTATCAAAATAACCAAAAATATTGGATCAAAACTCCAAAAATGCTTCAAGAAAACA
>NW_006238989.1:295843-296112 GCF_000226075.1 Solanum tuberosum | reverse complement strand
CAAAAAATCCACCAAATCAGTAGCAAAAACCGCATTAAAACGTCTATTAAGACTTGAGAAAAAAAAATAACAGCAAAAACACCAAAAAAAATGACCAAAATTGCACCAAAACACCTGCCAAAACTAGGGCAAGCAGCTATAAATTTGTGTTAAGATTATTTCTTATTGAATGTTTGGTTTGTTGTATTAAAACAATATATATTGCATAAATTTTAAGAACAAGTTGTTTGTTTACAAAATTACCCTTCGTTTTATTTAGTTAATATTTT
>NW_006238989.1:277924-294565 GCF_000226075.1 Solanum tuberosum | reverse complement strand
GGACAAAATTTGCATAAAAATAACCACAAAAATTGAACCAAATCTAAATTCAGACAGCAGCAAAAAATCCACCAAATCAGTAGCAAAAACCGCATTAAAACGTCTATTAAGACTTGAGAAAAAAAAATAACAGCAAAAACACCAAAAAAAATGACCAAAATTGCACCAAAACACCTGCCAAAACTAGGGCAAGCAGCTATAAATTTGTGTTAAGATTATTTCTTATTGAGTGTTTGGTTTGTTGTATTAAAACAATATATATTGCATAAATTTTAAGAACAAGTTGTTTGTTTACAAAATTACCCTTTGTTTTATTTAGTTAATATTTTCTTTGCAAACTTTAATTATTTATTTTTAAAAATAAAACATTTATTTTATTAAACTTAAATATTTTTGTTTATGCATTCTCATGGTAAGTACCATATGTATTTAAAAATATAACTTTTTTCTTATTTAGCTTAAAAATAGAATTTCCCTCTTTAAGTTTTATTAAAGTGAAAGAAGATTTATGGGAAATCAAAATATAAATAAACATAAGAATTAGTCAAATAAATTCATAAATAAAAATTATATTTATATAGTGTAATTTTTTAATAGAAAAATATAATTAATTATCCTAAAAATAAGAAGTAATGAATATTAGTATACATGATATTAAAAATAATGTAAATATACATAAATGTGAAAAATGATATATACAAAGGGTTTAAAGGGATATAGTTGTCATTTTCCTATTCTATCCCGGGATAAATTATCCCGGGATTACTATATCACCAAATGGGAGGGATAACTTATCCCGGTACTAATTCCTAATCTTGGGATAAGTTATCCCAAGCTTTCCAACCAAACAAGGAAATAAAGGATACTTAAAATTTATCCCGGGATTAATTGTCCCTATCCATCAGACCAAACGACCCCAAAGTGTTCCAACATCTAAGCTATTAGCTATAGGAAAAAGAGCTTTTGCTTTAGCATAAAGCGATGAAAAGAAGAATGTTGTCGTTTGTGTTTTGGCTTCTTTTCTGCGTTGGATTTTTTTTAAAACGAAGGGTGCAGATTTATAAGGAAGGCTTCTTTAGAAAGAATTTAGAAAGAAACAAATGACAGTAAGTAGGATTCAATCCCTTGATGTGAAAGAGTTACGACCAGCTTTCAACCAATTCACCACTCAATCTCTTTTGACCATGGGTGCCTTCAGATAATAATAGATATGTTTTAAGAATTATATAGATAATATATCGAGTTTATTCGGAAGACCACGGGTTCATGTAGCCCTTTTTTTATGTGTAAATTCACCACTGGCACCTACAATGACTGTTTGGGACTAAGGCATAGTCATCATTGTTGCACTATGAGCCTCCAGAGTCTGCATCTCTTGTATTTTCATTCAGCTTATAGTTTCACATACTCGTGCTCTTTTCTGGCAGGATTTGAACCAACCAAAGGTAGAAGCTCGTTTGCCAGAAGGTCTTTTGTCAGTTTCTCTCTTAAGACACCAGGTCTACTTGTGCTACTTTAAACATCCTTCTATTTTCTTGTCATAGTATGTATTCTAACTACTTTTTTCCTCCTTAAGAGAATTGCTTTGGCGTGGATGCTTCAAAAAGAAACTGGTAGTGTACATTGTTCGGGTGGTATTCTGGCTGATGATCAGGTCAAATATATTGCCACTGGCTGTTTACTTCACTCTTGGACTTCTGCTGGTATTCATCATGTTTATTATTCATTCTGTTATGTTGCAGGGTCTTGGTAAGACTATTTCAATGATTGCCCTCATACAGATGCAGAGGTCAGCTCAGGACAAGTCTAAAGCAAAAGATCTGGATGCTATTAAAGCTGAAGCCTTGAATTTGGACGATGATGATGAAAATGGTGGTCCTGCTTCTCAGGAAACAAACCAGTGTGGAGAAATAGATGGTGTTGAGGTGATTACAGATGCAAGAACTTCTATAAAGGGGTTTAGACGTAGGAGGTCAGCAGCTGGTACATTGGTAGTGTGTCCAGCAAGTGTTCTTCGACAATGGGCTCGAGAATTGGATGAGAAAGTAACAGATGATGCACATCTATCTGTTTTAATCTATCATGGAGGTAGTAGGACTAAGAAACCGGCGGAACTGGCAAAGTATGATGTGGTCCTGACTACGTATGCCATTGTGACAAACGAAGTTCCCAAACAAGCTTTAGTTGAAGAGGATGACGATGACCAAAAAAATGGAGAGAGATTCGGAATATCTTCTGACTTCTCTTCAAGTAAGAAGCGGAAAAAGCCATCGCTTAGTAAGAGAGGGAAAAAGGGCAGGAAAGGATTTGATGCAGATGACTTTGATCCTAATTGTGGTACTCTTGCCAAAGTCAGTTGGTTTAGGGTGATTTTAGATGAAGCCCAGACAATCAAGAATCATAGAACACAAGTAGCTAGAGCATGCTGCAGCCTTAGAGCAAAACGAAGGTGGTGCTTATCTGGAACACCGATACAGAATGCCATTGATGAACTTTTCAGCTACTTCAGATTTCTGAGATATGATCCCTATGCTGAATATAAATCATTTTGCACCCAAATTAAGTTTCCGATTGCTATAAACTCAATTAATGGGTATAAGAAGCTTCAAGCAATTTTAAGGGCCATAATGTTGCGACGAACAAAAGGTTACAATTGTTTATTCCTTGTTGTTATCTTTGTGTGATGCATTTCTTGTAAAAGGAATTCCTAAATGAGAATATCGTGAGGTTTACGGCTTTTGGTCTTGCTAGTGCCTGGATTTTCAAAAGTAATTTACCCCCCTTGTTCATTTTCCTTTTGACACTGGTTGCAACAGCAACTTGTTTTTTTAAAAAATAGTCTCCTTACTGAAGCTTTCCTCTATGGATCACGGAGTCAGGTTGATGCGGTTGCAGCTCTCTATATTCATTTTAACTCAATCACATTTTATTTTATTATCATGCATCTATGTGGTGCCTGCATGTGTGCCTGAATTCGGTTTATTCTTTTGTTCAATACATTCAAATTTGCTATAACCTAATTCAATCTCACGTGTTCATTATAAGTCTGTTAAATTACTTCCTAGTTAAATCTTCAACTGATATTTTTATGTGTAGCTCATTATCTGAACGTTACTGATTTAGGTACCGTGATTGATGGTGAGCCAATTATAAACTTACCACCAAAAACTATACAGTTGAAGAAGGTGGCATTCTCTTCAGAGGAACGAGCTTTCTATAACAAATTAGAAGCGGAGTCGCGATCACAATTTAAGGTGCCTCATTGTCTTCCTCCTTTAACCCTATAGATGTGTCAAAACCTGCACTGTTAATGGAAAAAATATTCACTGCATCACGTCATCCTTTTTATGACATTCCTCTCAACCAACTTAAAGGTAGTGTTTACTCAACATAGACAAGTTTCTTATAATTTGATCTTCTACTCACAGTGTCTTAAGTTTTCTGAAGTCTGAATAACTGGGAAAATCTTTTCTATTTATGTTCTATTTGCAGTCTTTGAATTTTCTGTTCAACAGACTTCCAGGAAATCTTTGGTAGTACATTTTGTGCTATGTGAGCTGAGTTTTCAAGTTGTGGTTTGTCAATTTTGAGTTTTTGATTGATCAAAAGGCGCTCCTATAAGGTGATTTTTACCATTTGAAACTCATGGCGTGCAATCTGAAATAGATAGAGTAGTTAACTCTTCATTATACCTACAAAAAAGGGTCAAAAATACCCCCAACTTATGGAAATTAGCTCAAAAATACCCTCCATCCATTTTATATATAAAAAAATGGGAAAAAGGACAAATATACCCCCGAACTATTGGAAATGGTATGCAGATACCCTCCATTATACTTTTGGACATTGGTGCCCCTGCCGTCCAAAAACTAGAGCATATATACCCTTTATACTAATGGACATACACGTGTTATAATCTTATCCATCGACCCGACATTTATTAAATATCGGATCGACGGATAAGATTGTGCCATGTGTCCTTATTTAGTCTTCCGTTAGAGTGAAGGGGATATATGCTCTACTTTTTGGACGGCAAGGACACCAATGTCCCAAAAGTATGACGAATGGTATCTATATATCATTTACGATAGTTCGAGGGGTATATTTGTCATTTTTCCCTAAAAAAATTACCCTCCATCCACTTTTGGTCTATAAATAGCCCTAACCTATTTATTTTGTATCATGATTTACCTCAAACTAACACCCTAACCCTGATGGCTTTTTGCAATTTAAAATTGACACGTGGCTTATTATATGATTGGACACATATATTATCATTTAAAAATTAAACCCACCCATTTTTTAATTCCATACCCACTGACCCGTTCTTAAACCTTCAACCTGTTATTTCTCATTTTCACTTTGACCTTGCTGATGACACCTAATTTAAGATCTCAATCTCTAGGCAAAGAGTGCTTCCACTTTCAGCGACAATATCTTTAGCAATTTATGTCTTTTTCTTTCAAATTCTTCTTGATGTTTTGAATACTTTGGCATCATCTGGAGAAGTTTCATGATCAAATCTATTTGAAAAGTCGGTCTTCTGACAATTTTTCGGGGGCATGAAAATTTCACCAAGTTCGTGCTGCTTCTGAATCCCCTCATCTTGAAGCTGAAAGAATTAAGCTTGAGAATAATAAAGTCAGTAGCTGGATAATATGGATTATGGGGTGGGTGTGTCGGGTTTTAAAAGTGGAGTCTGTTTAATTTTTAAATAAAATAATATGTGGCCAATCATAGTAAGCCACACAGCTATTTTAAATTGCATAAATCCATCAGGTTTAGGGTGTTAGTTTGAGAGGTATTTTTGACCCAAAAAAAGGTTGGGGGTATTTTTAGACCAAAAGGTCGATGAAGGGTATTTGTGAGCCCCTTTCCATATGTTTTGGCCCTTTTTCCATTAGACCTATTGTATATGGGGTTATCACCATTTCCACTCACTCAAATCATTCTCGGGAGAAAACAAAAAAAACATGGAATTATAATAGACTACCATATTTTATTGCATTTGGATATTAGACATGTGAATATGCTCTTTATTGAGTATATGATATACTTTGATGATAAAATGGATAAAGATGTGCATTAGCATAACTGCAATCTTCATTGTGTTTGTGTCCAACACATATTGGGGAATTTTGGGTCCATTTATTTGGTTCATTCTGGTCAAAATGTTATGTTCTACATATCTGGGGGTCAGTAAAAGAAAGAAAGAAGACATCAAATAGAAGATGACAATATGAAGTGATGTCATCTGGTTTTGGAAATGTGACAAGAAAGACTCCTTTTTCTCACCCTCATGATAAGTTTAGTACACTGCCATTACTTTGTATTTCGGAATCCTATTACGTAGATAAGACTGCATTTTCAAAACGAACTTTTAGTCCTTCCTGAGTTATGCAGCAATTGTGGCAAAATTTTGACCTCCAGAGCAGGTTGAGATATCTAGTAGTCTTCTGATGTCTTGTTGTTTAGCTGAATTCACTAGCTTTAGTTGTATCTCTTTAATTAAGATGTACTCATCTTGCAGGCATATGCTGCAGCTGGAACTGTGAAGCAAAACTATGCGAATATTTTATTGATGCTTCTGCGACTTCGGCAGGCTTGTGACCACCCAAAACTTGTAAAAAGGGAGAGTTACAATTCTGTTGGAAGAGCTTCATCAGAGATAGCAAAGAAGCTCCCAAAGGAAATGGTGGAGAATCTCTTGAAACAATTGGAAACTTCTTTAGTAACATGTTCCGTATGCGATGTAAGTTCTCCTTGGTTATCATCATCGTTTGCTTCTTATGGTTAGAGTTTGTGATCTTCTCATTTCTTGAATTCTTGATCTATTAGACAAGGGTACAAGTGCAAGTTGAGGTAGAAGTCTTAGGCAGTCAAAACCAATATGATTCACCTCAAATTAGAAAATAGCCCTTATCTATGTTTACATGCATTCTCCATTTCCCCTTCCCCTCTAAGAGAGTGAGGCAGGTAGTAAACTTCTGTCGCTCTTAAGCTGAAATTTAGCTACTCCAAGGCAATGTTAATGGTAAGAATCATGTTAGGGATCCATGAACTTAGTAAAAAAAATATCAAGAAATTAAACCCAAAACATGTAGAAGCTAAAAAGAATTATCTTAAACCTAAGGCATATCCTGGACTATGCAGAAGCTTTTAAAAAGCTGGGAGGAAACATATTTACAGCCAAAGGGAAGGAGTTGATGGAGAAGTGTCTCCACTTGTATTTGGTGGACTATTTTGAAGGAGAGAAATTCCATATGTTTTGAGAATATTCAGAATGATGTTCAAAAGATCAAGTTAAATTCATCCTGCTTCTGTGTTTCTGGTGTATTCAGACTTACTCTAATGATGCTGTTTCTATTATTGATGTTTTAGACTCATTATAGATAGAGGATAATAGAATTTTAGAGCTCACATGTAAATATGGTTTCAGTACTACCTAGGTACGGTTTTGGTTCTTTGATATATATATATATATATATATATATATGCACACACACACATACATACACACACAGTTATCAATTTTTTTTTTTAAAAAGAATAAATCCAATGTAACCATATTCAAAAGAGCAAAACAGAAAACTCTCCATTATTATTCAGCATAAGCATCTGTCCAAAAAAATAAAGAGAACACCCCTATTTATAGTGAGATGGAGCCCCCAAACTAGTTCTACATAGGCATGGAAATAAAATCCTAAACTACTTTGGGTAACACGTCCAACTACCTTAGGAAAAGAACAAGTAATAAATCCTAAAAGAAATAAGGGAAGTTTGACTAAGACTCTATAATTATGGGAAGTTGCTGGCTTGCTGCAAATGGCTCCTCAAGAGTGCTTAAGTTCAAGGACAAATAGCCAAGAATCACACCTAAAGTTAAGTCAAGTGGGGTGTGATTTAGGCTCCCTTTTAGGCGCCTATTTTTTTTGGTCGTTAAAAAGGTATTGTATTAAAAGTTAAGCAACCAGAAGGTGCTGTGGGGGAATTTACAAGGGATAGCAGCAAGTCCTTGTATAATGCTCAAGGCTCTCTGCTGAGTAGCAGGAACAACTTTTGATTTATTATGAGCCCAAACGACGGATTCAATAAGTTTTTGACAATAACCACGTCCGCTGAATAGAAACATTAAACTAAAAGCCCATACAAAATGAGCACCTAGGAAAAAAAGGCCATATGCGGATAATCCATTACATATTGTGTAATGAGGTCAAAAAATCTATCATGGCCTCTATATCATTTGCAATTGCCATGTTACACCAAAAAAATAGTCGGGATAAACATCTGTACCTAGTAACATAAGATTCTGATTTGCTTTCAAAAATCCTTGCATTCATTTCCTTCCAAATGGTCCACCATACTGCTGAAGGGAGAGTATTCCATGTTTTCATCTTTGTCTTACCCAAACCTTTTCAGTACCAACATTGGGGCGGTTTTCTTATCGTCCTTGGTATTGTCCAGTTAACTCTGACGGTTGTTCAGAACAAAGTCCCAGATCTGTCTAGTGAATGCACATTGAATAAAAATATGATTAGCGTCCTCATTGTGCCTCTCACACAGTGCACATCGACTACCAATGATCTTTCCTCTTCTCCGAAGGTTATCTTGAGTCAGGCATTCATGAGCCACCAGCCATGTGAAGCACTCCACTTTCAATGGGGCATTGTTTCTCCAAATACATTTCCATGGTAATTGGGAATGATGGCAGTAGAGTTCCTTAAGAATGGGTAACATTCTTTAACAATGAGGCTTCATTTGTTTTCATTAAGATTAAGACGTTTGAATCTTTTTTAAAAAAAATAATTTCCAGATAGAATGCTATCTAGGCAAAAAAAGGAAAGCTTAACATAAATGTTAACTTTCCCAGGTCTATATATGAATGTACATCTAGCTAACAAATATATGAATGTGGTTTGCGAGCTATTGCATAGGAGCGGGAGTTTTACCCTGTGCGCACCCAAAGGGTAGCGGCTGTGAGTTTCCCTTGTCATAAAAAAAAAATATATGAATGTACATCTAGCTAACAAAGAGTTGGCTTTGTCATATTTAACCCTGACACTCGGAAGTTGCCTCTTATCTAACATATAAGGTCCTTTGGCACCTCCAAGCTAAGTTGCTCATACTGTGGTGCTGGGGTGCGGGTGTCTGATACGGGTGCGGATCTAAAGGTCGTATCCTTCATGATCTAATTTTTAAGATTCGGGGATATTGATCCATATATGATTACAGATGTGGGGATTCGCCTAAAAATAATTACAATAGCTAAAAGTAGAGTTATAAAACCTAAATAATGAGATATTATGTGGAGAACTTAGGAGAATCTTGAAAGGAGATCAAAGGAAAAAGAGTGACATAGAAATTTCTACATAAAAGGTATTCCATTTCCTTCAATTTCACCTTTTAGCTTTTGTATTGACTACAAAAATCATTAAAATTGTCCAGGCTTTCCCCATCGATTTTGGTCAAAGTACCCAAAATAGGTTGACCGAATCGGACACGGATCACACCCACACCCATGTCATGTCGACACAGGTGCGGCACCAAAAGTGGAGTCCGAGCAACTTAGCCTCCAGGCATCTGGTTCAAGCTCTCTCGGAAGAAAACAAATGGTTACAAAGACCATTTATGGAAGAGGAAGTGCTACTGATCATCAAAAAATGTGAGGGGGACAAAGCACCTGGCCCTGATGGATTTACTATGGATTTCTTTAAGAAATGTTGGGATATATTGAAATAGGACTGGATGCTGACTATACAAAATTTTCATCAGAGGAGTGTGTTGAGAAATCATTCAATGCTACATTCATAGCTTTGATTCCAAAGAAACCAGGTGCAGTTGAGCTAAAGGATTTCAGCATTTAAGAGGTATTCTCACTATATTTGAGGGCATTTCAGGTCTCCATGTCAACTGGTTGAAGAGTCATCTCTTTCCTATCAATAATGTTGACAATATGTCTAGGCTAGCTGAAACATTGGGTTGCCAGGTAGATGCACTACCAACGAAATACTTGGGACTACCTTTGGGAGCAAGGAACAAAGAGCTGGAAGTGTGGAACGTGGTGTGGGAGAAATGTGAGAGGAAACTAGCAAAATGGAAAAGCCAGTACCTGTCTCTGGGTGGCAGAGTAACACTCATCAAATCAGTGTTGGATGGTCTGCCCACCTACATGATGAGCTTATTTCCAATCCCCAAGAACATTGAGAAGAAAATTAATAGGCTACGAAGAACTTTTCTATGGAAGGGTAACAAGGAAAAGGGAGGCTATAAAATGGTAAAGTGGGATGCACTCACACTCAATAGAATCCAAGGAGGCTTAGGCCTGAAGAACCCGAGTCTACAGAACAGTTGTCTACTTCAGAAATGGTTATGGAGATTTTGTACCGAAGACAGAGCCTTATGGAGAAGATTCATTGCAGGCAAATATGGTTTATTTAATCAATGGACAACTGAAGAGGTTATGGGCACTTTTGGATGTAGTGTTTGGAAGACCATTAGAAGATTATGGCCACACTTCAGAAGCAACATATGCATCACTGTGGGGGATGGTCTAAAGACAGAGTTCTGGAATGAAATATGGTTAGGGGAAGACAATTTGAGAAACCTATTTCCTCATTTGTATATCCTGAGTTTGCAGAGCAATGCCACTGTGGCACAAGTCTGGAGTCACAAGGTTGGGATCTAATTTTTAGAAGAGCATTAAACGATTGGGAAATTGCCAAGTTGTTAGAGGTCCTCAATAATTTCCCAGGTACATCTCCAAGATCTGACAAGCCAATATGGAAAATACACAAGCAAGGGGTCTACACAGTGAAGTCATGCTATTGGAAGATGAACTACAATATTTCATTGATTGAGAGATGCCCATGGAAACTAATTTGGAAGGTGAAATGTCCACCGAAAGTCTCATGTTTTGTTTGGCTACTGATTAGGAAAGCATGCCTTGCTCATGAAGCTTTACAGAAAAGAGGCATGCATATCTGTTCGAGATGTTTTATGTGTGAACATGAAGCTGAGGTAAACAATCATCTGTTCATTCACTGTCAAACAACTGCAAGGTTGTGGAATATGTTTTTGTTCATTTTGAGGATTAGCTGGGTGATGCCAAAGACTACTTTGGAGGTCCTGAACAGCTGGCCAGGAGTTGGAAGTAGAGGCAGGAAGGAAGAATGGTGGAAGCTCATCCCAGCATGTATTTGGTGGTCCATATGGAAGGAAAGGAATGCTAGGTGTTTTGAAGGACAGAAAATCAATTTTCAGAGGATTAAAACAAACTATATTAGTCTTCTATTTTTTTTGGTGTAAACAAGACTTGGTGGGGGATGGGGTAGAATTAGTTGATTTCTTAGGAAACTTGTAATCTGTTTACCACCATGGAGGTGTGCTCATCACACTATGGGATGTAAGTTTCCAATTCATCATAACATCTGCTCCTTCAATCAAGCCCAGTGTCATCCACAAAAGTCTTCTAATTCAGATTGTTGGTCTTTTTGTTGTTTAGCATAGTCACAATAATCAAAGAGTCCATCTCAATTGTACAGAACTGGTGATTGTTATTGTTGATCCATTGGCTTGCATATTGAGCAGCCAAAGCCTCTGCCATATTATGATTTTGGCACTGTACAGGAATTGTAAAAGCGAAAACAAAATCCCCGTTGCAGTCTCTGGCTATCCCCCCCAATCCCAGCCTTATCATTATGATCTATGTAGCTCCCATCGGTATTAATCTTGATACTTCCTTGGTTCGGTATTGTCCAAAGGGCCACCTTGCTAATGATCTTTGGCCTAAGTCTCACCACAGTGTCACAAATTTGGACCCATGGATAGTCTAACTTAAGATTAGGATAAGCTTTTCCCGTTGCTGCTCTAATATGCCACAAAACCTGTTGCTCCATTCTTCTAGTGTAGAATCTTGTTTGATTACCATGTTTGCAGGCACATCTCGTCTTCCAGAGTTCCCAACATATAATCACCGGCAACACTTGTATCATCATTTTGTGAATGACATTCTTGGCCTGTGTAGCCACCAATCATTCAAGAATCCTCTGACTGGCTTGTTTTCATATCTGATTCCAAGAGGGTGACCAAAAAACTTCCAAAGTGTTTGAGCTGGTTCACTATCAATGAATAAATGTTTTATGGTCTCTCTCTGTGATATATGGCAGCATAAACAAGTGAGAGTCCTGTTGTTTCCGAACGTGCAAATAAATTCATTAAATGGTAGTTTTCCTTTAATCATTCTCCAAAATCATGAAATGGTAGTTTTCCTTCAATCATTCTCCAGGAAAGAAAAGAAAATTTAAAAGGGATACTAGAATGCCAAACTCTACTGATAAGCTGATCAGTTTGCCTATGATCTCTTATGCTATTCCATGCGCTTTTGTTGGAGAATACCCCATCATAAGTAGAATCCATTTGACAAAATCTGCTTTTCCAGGATTCCCGATCTTCAATGTTGTAACGTGTTGTGACAGCCACATAGGAAGCAATTGTTGAAGTCTTTGAATGTTCCATTCCTGGTTATTGATGAAGTTGTGAATATGGATTCTGATAGAATGACTCTGGTTAGGACAATATTTAGCAATAGCACCAAAACCAGTCCAGTTATCCCACCAAAAGCTACTACTCCCATTTTGGATAATCCATCTCATATTGACTTCTGCTTTATCCCTTGCTTGAGTAAAATTTTTCCATATATGAGAGTTACCTGACACCCACACTTTGGCCACGGGACGAGCAACAACACAATACTTTGCCCTAGTGAAATTGGCCCAAAGGGAGTCTTGACATCTAAATCTCTACCATTTCTTAATGTTAAGTGTATCACAAATATCAGACATTCTTCTCATACCCAATCCTCCTTCCTGTTTAGGATAACATGTATTAATCCAAGAGCTCAAGTGATACTTGTCTTTCTCAGTGGTGGAGCCCCAAAAGAATCTAGCAAAATGCTTCTCCATCAAATTTATGGTTTAGGAGGACTAAGAGCATTAAGAGTGTAGATAGGCAATGATTGCAACACATGCTTAATAAGGATAATTTTACCCCCATATGAAAGCATACTGCTTTGCCAGCCATTGAGTCTCTTGATGATCTTAGAAAGTAACTTTTCAAATTATTCTACTCTTTTCTTACCAATGTAAATAGGACATCCCAGATACTCTAAAGGAAAATTCCTGTCAAGAAAACAGTAACACGTCTAATCTTATTGATTCTGCTAGGGCAGTAGGGCGGAGCAGTGAGAAAAAAACATTTAACCTTGTTCATCCTCTGACCAGAGCTTCTTTCATAGAGTCATTCTAACAGATTCGGTGTTACCACTAGAAAAGATGATTATGTCATCAACATAAGACGAATGATTTATAATAGGACCTCTACCAGACATGGAAAAGGAATAAAATGTTCATTATGATTGAGGTTGTTTAATAGTCTAGCCAGAACTTCAGCCCCTATCATAAACAAAGAAGGGGAGAGTGGTTCTCGTTGCTTGAGACCTTGAGAAGAAGTAAAGAACCCATTTCTAGAGCCATTAACAATGATAGAGTACCAGACATTTGAAAGAGTTCCCATTAGAAGTTTAACCACATCATTGGAGAAGCCAAACTTTACTAGAACAACACTAATGAAAGACCAAGACATCCTGTAATATGCCTTAGCCATATCAAGTTTAATAACCACATTACCACCCATATTCTTACTTTCAATGTTTTGAACAATCTCTTGAGTCACAGAATATTTTCTGTAATGAGCCTTCCTTTGAGAAAGCCACTTTGATTCTCAGAAATCATGAGAGGTAGCATATTATTAAGCCTTTTGGACAGAATCTTGGTGATGATCTTGCTAGAGAAGTTACTAAGGCTAATAGGCCTTAGGTCAGAGAAGTTAGTAGGAGCCTCCACCTTAGGAATTAAGGCCAACAAGGTGTGAGAAAAGAACTTAGTCAGTTTACCTTTAACAAAGAAAAACTGAACAAATTCTATCGCATCTTGTTTAATGATCTCCCAACAGCTATGATAGAATTTACCAGAAAATCCATCAGGACCAGCAGCACTATCAGAGCTCATATCAAACACAACCCCCTTAATCTCTTCTTCATTAGGGCACCTGATCATACTTGTATTTTCCTCATGGCTAATACAAGTGGGAATAAAATCAAGAATTGTGAGATCCACGATAGGAGGTTTAAGATTAAAAATATGTTCGAAGTGTTTTATTGCAGCCTTGGCAATCTTAGTATCTTCTCCAGATATCCACCTTCCTCTATTATTCTGGATTTTATGCAGGCTCAACTTTCTTCTTCTTTCTCTGATAACTGAATGAAAATACTTGTTCCTGTCACCCTCTTCAAACTATCTAACATGGGATTTTTGTTTCAATATGAAGTCTTGCTGATTGAGCCAGTAAATATAGTCAGCATGTCCTTTATTGAGCTCCTCCCTGCTATTTTCAGATCTGTTGATCATATCTTCATCTTCAAGGAATTTCATTCTAGTTTCCCGAACTTCTGTCTGGATATGAACATCTCCATTCTCTTCCCTAGACCATTGAGATAGTCTTCTACTAACTCTTTTAAGCTTTTGTTGAAGTTTCCACATAGGATTTCCAGGGATATATTGGTCCCAAACAGTAGCAACCACACTCTTGAAATTGGCCTGAGTTGTCCAAAATTCTAGAAATTTAAAATATTTTTTCTCAGAACCTTGCCCAATGTCACACCTAAACAACATAGGTCTATGGTCTGATCCCACTCTAGCCAAGTGTCTCACGGTATTATTAGAGTACTTTTGACCCCATAGATAATTTATAAACACTCTAGCAAGTCGCTTCCATATTCTCTTACTCGGTCTCCTATTATTACACCATGTAAAATTAGAACCTGTATAACCAATATTAGACATTCCACAATGGTCCATACACTTTGAAAAATCAAAGCTTTTAGAATTTCTATGAGGTCTTCCCCCAAGCTTTTCTTCAGGATGAAGGATGACATTGAAATCACCCCCGATACACCAAGGACTACTAATGTTATTATTCAGAATATCCAGGCTGCTCCAGAGATCCATTCTTTCAGCATTGGTACATTTAGCATAGACAGCTGAAACATAGAAGTTTTCACAACCCTGATTCTTTTTAATCTTGAGGCTAATATGCTGCTCATGGTCTTGAATGATAGAACCAATGCAACTATTTCTCCAAAAACACCAAAGCTGCCCATTACAACCAGAAGTACAATGGTCGAATCCCAAGAATCTTTTGTAGCCTTCCACTTTGTTCCCGCTAACCATAGGTTCAGAAATAGCAACCATGTCAACTTTGTACTTGTTAGCCAACCTTTTCAATCTGTGGATAGCTTTTCTGGACCTCACATTCCTTATATTCCATATGATTGCACTACTCTTAAGGAAACTTAAAGAAATGGTGGCATTTTTTTCCTTCCTTCTACAGGAAGGTGAGGTGGTTTTTCTGTAATTTTTGCCTTCGTGCCCTCTTTTTTGTCCACTTCTACCCCTTCTGATAGAAGAGACTCCATTCTTGTCACAAGTCTCTTTTAAGTATTGTTGGACAAAGCTTTCTTGATCCTGTTCCTCGGTAGATATATTATCATTGAAAATTTCCTTGTTATCTTCCACATCTTCCTCCTCAGTGTGACCAATCACTTCTTGTGAGATGTCCACTACAGGATTAATGGGTTCCATGCTTTTGATAGTAGAAGGTAACCTTGTTGATTCACAAGTGACACTTAGACGAGAGTGCAGTGAACTGTCATATCTCTGAACAAGCTTCAAATGGCTATCCATCAAAACATTGAAGTCAAAAGTGCTGTTCTCCTTGTAAAAGGAAAATCTGAATGTGTTTGTGCATCTTTATTGATTTGGTTCAGTTGAAAATCACTTTAAAGTGTACTCTCTAATAACATAATTATTGTCTGTCTCACAGACGGATTTCTCGGTTATCAAAAAAAAATAAAATAAAAAATAAAATAAAAATAATTATTGTCTGTCAGTTTTTATTTTTATTATTTTGTTTTATAGTTATGCCAGTCTTTGTCGGTACAACTGTCGTAGTGTACATACTAGTTTGATGTCTTACTGTTATTCTTTCCACAGGATGTGCCTGAAGATGCAGTTGTTACCATGTGCGGACATGTATTCTGCAATCAATGTGTATCAGATTATTTAACTGGGGAAGATAATACATGTCCTACACCTGGATGCAGAGAACAACTTGGCCCTGAGGCTGTTTATTCTAAAGCTGCCCTTAAAAAATGTGTAACAGGTGATGTAAATGGCGATCCTTCCAGCTTGTCTGAATTTGATGAGAAATCCATTATGGAAAATGAGTACAGCTCTTCTAAAATAAGAACTGCTATTGAAATTCTTGAGTCATGTTGTAAGTCAAAGGATACCTATTTAGAATCAGATATCTTGGTGCAATGCAATGGTGATTCATCAAATTTGGGAGAAAGAGATTCAGAATTGCAATCCAATGGGCCGATAAAGGCCATTGTCTTCTCTCAGTGGACAGGCATGTTAAACTTGGTTGAGCGTGCTTTGAACCAGTCTGGTTTTCGGTATGAGAGGCTTGATGGCACAATGTCTCTTGCTGCTAGAGACAGAGCTGTCAAAGAGTTCAACACAAATCCTGAGGTTGGCAAATTCTTGTATGCTTGCTTGTTGTGCAGTAATCTTTTAAATATTTCAAAATTTCCACTTTTTTTTTGATATATCAATAATTTCATTAATATCAGTCCAAGGTGTACGGAACACTATACATGATGGATTTAATTTTCAACCTATCTCCTATCAAGTTACCCCAGTTCTCTATACAAAAGGGAGTCATCTTCTTTGTGACATAGGGAAATATATTGTCATCTTCTTTGCAAGATAGAAAAAGGGATTAAGGTAGAATGTGTAATACTCCTAACACCGTGTAGCTAATATTGAACTCTCTACTCTTTATTTCTATCCAAATAAGCCAAAAGATAGAGTAATCTGGTCCTCCAAGTTGCCTTACCTTATTTGCCAATCATTTGAACCCTTTAACTCTACAAACTTTGTTCAGTGTTCATGGTCCATACATAGCTTTGAAGCTGCAAAGCAATAGAAGGGGATCTATTTCCAAACTCCTCGTACAAGCAGCACCACCATTAACTCACAAAATATTTTCGCTTTCTGAGGTAATTTGCCGATCATATTACATCCGCACTTCACACTAGGTTCTCCTTTTCTTATTTTTATTTTTTAAAGTTACTCTCTTTGATGCCTTGGCATTTCAAATCTGCTTCCCTGAACTCCCCAACTAGTAACACCATTAAAAGTGAGTTCACCTTGAAAGATTTCACCCTTGATTCCTCCATATCATCTTATCTTCATCTCTCCCTGCTACATGTTGACATGTTCTTCTAAGAGAAATCTCAACAGTTCATCCAAAAAAAATAAAATCCTTGACCTCTTCCCATTCATATTGATGTATGGCTCTCCTGAAAGTGATAAGCTCTCCTAAATTTAATATCCCTTGTGATCCCCTGTTCAGCCCTTCCTAAATAATTAGCCACCAATGCAAAATGTCTTTTATTTCGATTGAACTATTGGAAACAACTCTCTACCTCACAAAGGTCCCAAGGTTAGCGTACATCCTACC
>NW_006238989.1:252124-277696 GCF_000226075.1 Solanum tuberosum | reverse complement strand
CCCCCAAAAGGCCCCAAGGGTAGGCCACCCCCCCCCCCCCCCCCACCCCACTGGATTACACACTGGGTATGTTGTTGTTCTAGTGAACTAAGGTATTCATATTTTTATTAATTGCGTTCAATTGGATGGAGAACTTAGTGTTACATTTTACTCAGTGTTGAAGCTCTCCTTGAATGTTGTATGTTGAAAGCTTCTGCTCTTTTTCTTGCCATTCCATGTCTGTTGTACTTTGGGGGTAAGTTGAAATACAGGAGGTGGCGTTTCCAAACACAGATACAGCTAGAGATCATGTTATGAATTTACTCGATAATTATTTTGCCATATAGCTCACTAGGCAGGACATTACCTTCAGTTCTTTTGCACAAATTGTGTGTAGCTATCCATTGACATGCTTCTGTATTATGTAAACATTTAATTTAGTTCACTCATAAATTCTCTAATCTTACCAGGAGTACCTTCTCCCTAGTTCATTGCTCAACAAAGATAGTTTGCCAAAAATGTTAATAGGGCTGCATGATTATTATTTGAAGGTAAAGATATGGTCGGAGTAATAACACATGCTAAACAACTAAGCAATATCACAACAACTCACTAAATCTGCCGGAAGTATCAAATCATGTGAACTTACTCAAAAAAGTATCAAATCATGTGAAAACATGCACATGGTACTTGAAATGCCAAAATCCCCCCAAGCAAACTTTGACAGCCTCAATATATTCAAAATCATCAATAACGGGTCCAAGTTGTCTAGAGGAATCAATCTCACAAATTTAGGATGCCTCAGGGTCAAATTGAACTCTTGGTCGGGTCAACAGTTCAAAATTGATTCATGGACAACCTATAAGCTATTGTATCCCATTCAATAATCAAATCCTCTCTTGAATTGCTAGGTTAAATCAATGATTTTCCATTTCTAGGGTAGGTCCCAAATCCCCAAATTTAGCCTCTTTATTAGCATGATTCCTAATTTCAAATTCAATAAAATTAACACAAACACTAGGCTGGTATAAGGAATCATTACCTAGAGTTTGGGGGTTGAAACTCCTCCTTTTCTTGATCCAATTCCAAGAGCTTATCTCCTATTTAAGAGTCTAAATGTTGCTGAAATTTTTAACTTAACTTTTATAGTTATGTGAGAAATATTGGAGAAGAATATTATTAAATTGTGTATCTACATAATTACAACGAGACCCTATTTGTAGACATTGTAATACAAACCTTTTCCAAGTAGGATTCTATATACTAATTCTTTTCCAAGTAGGGCTGGTCTTGTTCCTTTTCCTATTCTAACACCCTCCCTCAAGCTGGTGCAAACAAGTCATATGTACGAAGCTTGTTACAAATCTAATTAATACGAGGACCGACTAGGGGCTTGGTGAAAATATCTGCAAGTTGATCACCTCGACTTCACAAATTTTGTAATAGTATCTGTTCCGTGTATCTTTTCTCTAACAAAGTGATGGTCAATCTCAATGTGCTTAGTTGTCTCATGAATTATTGGAATTGATGTATTATGTTGATAAAACGGGAAATGATCAGATTCACTACGATTCATGCCAAACTTCTGAATTATTGTGTTGAACTTCCCAAACCAAGCTTGAGAAGATTGCTTCAGACCATAGAGTGACTTACACAATCGACATACAAGACTACTAAATCCCCCTCGAGCAACAAAACCAAGTGGTTGCTCCATAAACTTTTTTCTTGAGATCACTGGCAACGAAAGCTCTTTGATTCTCTACCAGGATCGTTAAAGCTTTAATACCATGTGAGAAATATTAGAGAAGAATGTTATTGAATTGTGTATCTACATAGTTACACTAAGAGTATTTATAGACATTATACTACAATCCTTTTTCAAGTAGGATTCTATATACTAATCCTTTTCCAAGTTTGATTCAATATACTAATCCTTTTCCAAGTAGCATTATTCTTTCCTAATCCTGTAGGCTACATTGGCTTTTTTGCATTCGCAAGGCTCCTAGTTGCATTCGTGAAGTTCACGTTGTTACCTTATCACGATCGCAACGTCTGAAATTTTTAACTCAACTTTTATAAGCTACATTGTTTTCGTTGCATTCGCGAGGCCCGTTTGACACCATACAACGGTCACAGACAATGACTCAATCCTCTCTTTTACTTCACGTTTTTGACTCACACTTACAATATTTCAACATTTAGGAAACACGCACAGAAGACGCTTTACAAGGATCTCTTCCCAACTTTGTATCCATTCGTGCACATAGATCACAATAATACAACCTACAAAAAAATATAAGCAAGGTGAAAGACCATCAGGAGATTATGGCCTCAGTTCTAGGGTAACATCTCACTAAAGGTGGAAAATGGTAGGAAAATTGACTTCTGGAATGAACCATGGACAGGGGATAAATGCCTAAAATCACTATTTCCAGACCCGTTTATGCTCAACACTCACTACAAGTTTGGAGAGTTTACCTGTTCTGAACAAAGTTTGTGGTCGAGAAGGAGAATGGGGCCAATACACACTTCAAGACTTAGCAGAAGTTTAGTCTGAAACTGGCCTGGTGGTAGGAGTTTCTGGCCTAATATGACTTTGTGTGGGTACATAAACCAAGAAGACAAAATCAAGTGGCACCTGCTTTAAGTAAAAAGGGGGTATTTGCTTACTAGAATTGAATCAAATTTATTGATACAAATCAACTATGTGCTGTGAATGATCCATTCTGAAAATAATGGATTAAGTAAGGGAAGGGACAGTTCGACAGGATTGGATCAAGGATGATCTACTGCATTTCAGAAATTTTGGGGAGGGGGATTGTGGTCCCTCAAGTTGTGGACTCTGTTGTGCTCTTCTTAATGAGACGCATGATCTGACAAATGCTGGCCACCTGGGTGTCTGACAAATGCTGACATTGCTGTCTTGAAACTAATCTTGGCTTAAAATGGATCAAGTAAGGGAAGGGACAGTTTGACGGGATTGGATCAAGGATGATCTACTGCATTTCAGAAAATTTTGGGGGAGGGGGGATTGTGGGTCCCTCAAGTTGTGGACTCTGTTGTGCTCTTCTTAATGAGACGCATGATCTGACAAATGCTGGCCACCTGGATGTCTGACAAATGCTGACATTGCTGTCTTGAAACTAATATTGGCTTAAAATGGGGGGATGACATACAAACCTATGTAATAAGTTGTCTAGTCTGTCAACTTGACAAGACTGAGCGAAAAAGGAAGTGGGTTTGTTACATTCTCTACCTGTTCTAGAATGATTGTGGGCTTCTGTTTCAATGGACCTCATCGGCAGGTTTCGTGAAGTTAACGATATGGCGTCAATTATGGTAGTGGTTGATAGGTTCTCGAAGTATGAGATTTTCATTGTTCGTCCTACCTTTTGTCCTTTTTGAAGTAGTTACAGTGTTATTTTATAAGCATGCGGTGAAACATTTCAGTGGAATCAAATATTGTGAGTGATAGAGATCCGAAATTCACAGGCCGGTTTTTGACTGCTTTGTTTAAAATGATGGGGACTGATTTGAAATTCTCACAGCAAATCATCCACCAATCGATGGGCAAACTGAAAGAATTAATCATTTGCAGGGGGAATACTTGAGGCACCACCATGTGATGACAACTCAAAGGAATTGGGTTGATCTACTAGACAATGCCATGTTTGTTATAACTTGCTCATCTTCGGTAACAAAAATGAGCCCTTTTTGGACAGTCTCAGGGAGATATCGATGACAAGCTTCAACAAGCCCCTCGTGTCTCAACCTGAGCTTGCCAACAAGTCCAAAACACATAATATATGCCTATGCAAAACTTTAATCATGCAACGGCACACAATTACGCAAAAAGAGAAGTTGGGTTGTTACAAGTTATTGGTTTGTTTTTTCAGTTTGACACCATTTCCAACTTATATATCTGAATATATAGTTCAACAACATTTACAGACAGAACTGTGGATAGTAGATCACACGACTGTAAATGAAATAAAAGAATAAAGCCTTTAAAAATTAAATGGAAGGAGATGTAGCAATTTATTGGTATCATTACTGAATCTGCCTTCTTTGTACATTTTGCAATTATACAAAGTTTAAGATAGACCAGCATACATCTTCACAGAGGTGAAGGAGTAGGCTCAAAGAGTAGAGGGCAGCAGCACAAAAACTGGAGGCTTGAATGAGCAGAGGACGAAGGTAGTTGGTGACAATGAGGGTGATGGACAGTGGGATGTGGCAGCCCAGCATCATTGAGCGGTGCTGCAAGGCAAAATAACAGCAGTGAGGAAGTCAGCAATGGCGTTAAGTTGGAATTGAAGAAACCACCTTGGGTGTTGGACCTTTTTCAGTGGAAAGGTTTAGGCTTCAAATATTGGGGAAATTAGCAATTGGGTAATAACATAACTACTTAAAGGGGATCGGACCTGAATTTTATAAATTTCGGTTTTTCAGTTAACCAAAATACTCAAATAATGAATTTTTTTTTTTTTTGAGAAAGGTAACTTGTATTATAAACAAAAGAATACATAAGGAGTATTCTAGTAATACTTACATCCAAAAGTTGCAAAAAGCAAAGAACTCCTATGGAGGTCATAAGAACTCTAAAATACTAGGAATATCCTCTGCATCTTGAGGATATTCATGTTTATACCAAAAAAAGAAAAGAACCATGCAATTCAACTTCAAATTCTGCATAGAGCAGCTCTTGTTTTTAAAGCATCTCTGGTTCCTCTCCATCCATATAGACCCCCAAATCTAGGCAGGGACCAATCTTCCATCTCTCCCTGTGTCCTGACTGATTCCCATCTCTGTTCCAGCAAGCTAGAGCTTCTTTGATGTTCCTTGGCATAGTCCAACTGATGCCCCTTAAGTTGATGAAAATCTGCCACAACTTCGCAGTCTCTCTACAATATAGAAAGAGATGATTTATTGTCTCGACCTCACATTCACAAAACCAACACCTGGAACAGATTTGCATGCCTCTTTTCATAAGGTTGTGTTGAGTGAGTGCAGCCTGATTGGCGAACTGCCAAGTGAAGCATGCTATCTTGAGTGGTATTTTGACTTTCCAAATCATCTTCCAAGGCCATCCACCTATATGAGTACCAGGTCTTTGTGAGCTTCTATAAGCTGAGCCAACTGAAAATCTACCTTGTTCATCTGGATTCCAAAATAGATAGTCCTCATCTGTGTTTAGATCTTTGCACTGCCCTAGAATGTTGAGTAGCTCAACTATTTTATTGACCTCCCAATCATTTAGATGTCTTCTAAACCTTAGATCCCACCCTTGATTATCTCTCATTTCTCTGATTGTAGCCTCTTTTTGAAGGCTCATGTTGAACAAAATAGGGAACCTATTTCTCAAAGTCACCTGATCCACCCATTTGTCTTCCCAGAACAAAGTCCTTCCACCATTCCCTACCTTGATTTTGCATTTGTTAAAGAATTTGATCCATAAATTTCTGATGGATCTCCATACTCCAGATCCATAGGGTTGTGTGGACAGGTTGGTGATCCACAAATTCTCCATACCAAACCTAGCCTTTATTGTTTCCTTCCAGAGAGCTTGTTCTTGTGAGGCAAATCTCCATAACCACTTCATAAGTAAGCTTTGATTCTGGATTTTCAGATTCCTTATCCCCAAACCTCCTTCCTTTTTGCTGAGAATGACTTGGTCCCACTTCACTAGATGGAATTTATGATTATTAGGATCACAATTTCCTTGCCACAAAAAATTCCTCCTAATTGCATCCATTCTGTCAATCACATTTTCAGGCATATGTAAAACAGACATCATATATGTGGGTAGAGCATCTAGCACACTGTTGATGAGTGTGACTCTTCCTCCCAAGGACAAATATTGACTCTTCCAGTTCACCAGCTTCTTCTCACACTTTTCTAGAATGTTGTTCCGGATACCTTTTGACCTGCTCTTGTCACCCAAAGGCATGCCAAGGTATGTTGTGGGGAGATCCCCTATCTTCCCCCCTAGAATATTTGCAAGCATGTTTATCCTAGGCACCTCATTGATAGGAAAGATGAAGCTCTTTCTCCAATTGATGTGTAGGCCTGAGATGGCTTCAAAAAGGATCAGAATTACTCTCAAGTACTTTAGCTGAGAGCTGTCTGCATCACAAAATATCAATGTGTCATCAGCATACTGTACGTGGGAGATGGCCAGACCTATGAATAATAATAATGAATTATTGAAACCGACAATCGGACCAAAAACCCGAAGTTAGAAAAAAAGTTGGTATTGAATGGACTGAGTTAACGGAAAAACCAAAAATGAAAAATTGCAATTTTTGGTTTGATGATTTTTTTGGTTATATGCCCATCCCTAATGTTCGTACATATGTTCTTTTTTCAGTAAATTATGTTTATATTTTTTTTCTGCAATACCCTTGTCATGCATTCAATCAATTCATTCTAAGAGTTCAAATGAACTTTTTCTTATAATCACTCTTTATACTGACGAGGAGTACTTTTTGCTAGCACCATGCTCACTAAATTTAGTTTAGTAATTACTGCATGGCTTCATGAAACACTTAACATAGAGGTGGACTAAAGACTTTATCTTGTCATTCCTTTAATACTACATTGGTACCTAGTGTTCTGTTTTGAAGTTTCGAATTGCTTACTCTGGATTTTCCCATCTGAGTGTTTCTTTTTCTTGGACCTTATTGTGTTTCTGAATTCAAGAATATGCTCTTTTGCAGGTGACTGTCATGTTGATGTCACTAAAAGCTGGAAATCTTGGCCTAAATATGGTGGCAGCGTCTCATGTAATTCTTCTGGACCTTTGGTGGAATCCAACCACTGAAGATCAGGCTATTGATCGAGCTCACAGAATAGGACAAACTCGTGCAGTCACCGTGTCTCGTTTAACTGTCAAAGATACAGTTGAAGATCGAATAATAGCTCTCCAGGTTTACCTCACTTAATACGCTGTCACTGCATCTGTTGGAATCCACATTTTTTCTGTTTGTTATTTAGTTGAACTGCATGCTTTTATGTCATGATGCAATTTTAGGATAGATTCAGGGTTCTCGAGGAGGTCAAAGTGAAATTGCACAAGTTTGTCTGTTTCTGGCCTTCTACCTTCTCAAATCCCGTCCTTATTATTTGGAGGATTGAGGCTCTAAGCACCTCTGATGCAGTTTAAATGCACTCGTATCTTGTGTGGTGTTCATTATAGTTTAATCTTTGGACTTGTAATTTCAGGAGGACAAGAGGAACATGGTTGCATCTGCTTTTGGTGAAGATCAAAGTGGAGGCACAGCTAGTCGACTAACTGTAGAAGATCTTAGATATCTGTTTAACCTCTAATACAGGGGGCAGGGCTTTTTTATCTGCATTTGGGCTGTTATGGCCAGTTAGCAGAATGTTCATATGTAGGAAGAATATATTAGCACCTGGGAGATATTTTGGATGCAACTCAAGTCATTAGAATTACTTGCTATTGTTCATCCGATGGGTAAGATATTTATTTCTACTGCTAATCCTTCCCAATTTTGTTGCCTTTTAAAGGCAGACATCAGACTTCCTAGAATTCCTTGCTTGTTTTGGCTTTTTGTATATATACACCATCTTATCATCTATCTGCATTTTTCTTATTTATCTCTCTAGAAACAAGTTCAAAAACTTAGAGACGAAACGCTCGCAAATAAAGGCAACTTAGTCATAAAACTTGTATTATTAAACGTTTTTTCAAGGAGTGTTTAAATGTATAAAGCAATAAGTACATGGAACCAGACAGAATTTAATTTACCTTTGTATGGAGGTTAATTTCTTTAGAGGACATTTACATATGAAACTCTCACTATACAAAACTCAAATATGTTGAAAACAATTTAAAGTAGACTATTGAAGAAAAGAGTGAAAATAGCCCCTTTTTCTCATTTAGATGTTTGGATGTTTAGTTGTCAAAACATGATTTATATTTTGGAAACCTACTTATATAGGCAACTTTCATAATATTGTATGTCATAATCTTACTTATACTTCCAAATGGTTTCATGTTATTCCACTATTTAAGAACTTTGTATCATGTTTTTTTCCAACCTTCCTCCTGGGAGCTCCACCATTACTCCTTTGGTGTCTTGAACTAAACACCCTTTAAGTTGGAAGTGAGGGGTGCTTACTATGCGATCAACTTCTCTTCATTTGTACCATATGTGAGATGATACATCTTAAAAAAATAGCTTATAATAGAGCAATTGTGTATCTGTACACAATCAATCCCCTAATAATGCTTTCAGTCCAATTCAACATACTCACTCAATTTCTCATCCCACACTCATCTCCTCCATTCTCTTCCTTCCTTCACCCCTTACATGATCTCTTTCGCTTGAACCATCAAAAACTAAGCAATACGATCCGATTATTGAGGTTTATAACTCTTTCAACCATTGTTTAAGTCATTAGATTTCCTATAACCTTGGAATTTGATATTTTCTTCCTATTTTCGATAGTTATAGTAAATTATTGAAACTTCACTTATTTAAGCTTTTTTAAATATACTTTGATAGCTAATAATTTTTCAAACAAGAGTACGATTAATAGAGTTAAAACACACCATTATAAATCTACCAAAAATAAACTTTTATCGATGTTGCATTTCACTCAAGAACAATCTATTGCAGTATTTTTTCTTTTCTCTGATTGTTGCTTTTACTCCATCAAATGACATTGTAGCAAAGAATAGATCCAAGCATTGAAACAACCCAATAAAAATGGAGAAAATGGTCTAAAGTCCCCTCAACCTATACCCGAAATTTCAACTACATACTCCAACTTTATGGGTGTCCTATCCCCCGTCCATTGAATTGTTTAAAACTGACATAATTTACTCCCTAGACGCTTACGTGGCATAGTGAGTGTATTTCACTCTCTTTGAGAGAGTGAGGACCAACATAGATAATAAAACTTTATTTTAAAATTTCTTTTCATAAATATGTCCAATATATATATATATATATATATATATATATATATATATATGTTAAACTTACGAAATACAAACCATATGCGGAAGCTCAATCTTACTAAAGTAACCAATCAAATAAACCTCTAAAGTCTATTACATATTATCCTCAAAACCTGAAAGTCATCACATCAAGGACACCTGTTTTCAAAATACTAAGTCTAAGAGTATTAAAGACACCAAAATAAGAGAATAAAGTAGTCTATGTCCGAAAACTAAGGACATCATGCCATGACTGAGAGAATCCAACACGAGCCCGAGAGGGAACTTATTTCCATCTAAAGCTTAGCCTAGTTACTATTATCTTGCAAATTTCCAATCAAAAGCATGTACCCAACTATTTATCTCAACTTGTATTGCGGTCACACCCCAAGAACTCTTCCCTATACTTGATTTCTTGTTATTTTTGTTGTTTTTGCGATACTCGTGACAAAATCCCCAAATTGATACTGACACTTTTGTGTCCCCCTTTAATTTACAATGTGTTTAATCGTTAATGTCTTTAGCTATGACTAATTACAACTAAATTTTATTTTTCTATTAATTCTCAAAATCGCTCCCTTGGGACACGACCCCAACCCTTGGTTGGGTTACTAAACTATTGCACGATCGTAGATACTTGTACTGGAAGTTATGTCGTTGATTACACAAAACATCAATTTTAGCCAATTGAACAAGGTCACTATAAAGAATAAGTATACTCTTCCTAGGATTGACAATTTGTTTGATTAACTAAAAGGGGCTACCTATTTCTGCAAGATAGATCTTCGTTCGAGTTACAATCAACTAATGGTAATAGGGGTTGACATTCCTAAAACGACCTTTAGAACCCGGTATGGTCACTTCGTGTCACGACCCGAAAGCACCGCCTAGTCGTAACATGGCGTACTCGACCTCTCGGAGGTCTAATACAAGCCTCATAGCATTCATTCATCGCATAGGTAATAAAAATCATAAGAAATTAAAACTCATAATATTCAAAAGTCATCAACATTTAAAAATCTTTATACGCAAGTTGAAGACTAAGTCTCACATGACCATCTTAGACACAAGTCTCAAAACATAATAGGGACATGACCCTTTACAATCGAAGTGCAAACTAATAGTCTATTACATGAACTAAGAAACTTCTAAAAACATGTGTCCTCGAACATATGAGGACATACCAAGACTAGGAAGATAGCAATCCAAGCAAACTCCAAAGCTAGAGATCTTCCTAGTTACCACAACCTACACTTGTAGAAAAATAAAAGAAATATGGATTAGCACACAAAAATATACTAAGTACGATGACCGTGCAAAAACATGCTTTAAAAGGGACATTTGTTAGAAAGTCATGCTAGTATGCCATTTTTTTGGATAAGGCTTCATAAAAATGATAATAGAGGCATAATAATCAACACAACCAACATACAAGTTCTTTATTACAATATAGACATGTTCAACACATATAACCTATTTCCTTTACCCTTATCCTTTCCCTTCAAGTAACCCTTAGGCAACACCTTGTGCAATGTATGGATAGCGTTCCATACCACCACCCACACTAAGGTACCACCTTAAGATCACCAAAAGTGAACTTACCATTTATCATGCTTCACATTATAAGTAATCATGCTAAACTAGTACCAACATACAACACATAAGTATATTCATCAAATAAGTCATATCACCATCCTAGGACCTCTATCTAAAGTTACCCTAAGACACACCTAACTAAGGTATGAAGTGGCCGCCCATACAACCTCTTCAAACACACCTAGGCATTCCTCAAGGCTACAATAGACAAGAACCTTTACATTTCAATATAATATGCCGAGTGACTCAATTTATCGATATAAGCCATTCATTCAACCATTTCATTTAGACAATAAGCCAACATTCATCATTAAATTCATTTAGGACACATTCATGCATTTTAGAGGACTTTCATTCATTAGCCATTAAGGCTTAGAGAACTCACTATAGTACCTTCAAAGCGTACTCGTGCAATGTATAGATAGCATCCCATACTACTACCTACACTTTGTAGAACCTATCAAGTAACTAGAGTGCACATCTCATAAGATGGGAATATGCATTAACCGACATAGACCATGAGAACTAAATCATGGAATCTTGACAAGGGTAGAACTAATGCACATCCTATGTAGGCACATAGTTTAGGGGATATCCAAAGATGTTCAATGGACTCTTAGCCTAACATTGGGAAGAGCCACCATCTTAACCATATCCACTCGGTGCTTAGCCTTAGTTCTCGTAGAGTATTTGCATTATCAATATAGAAGTGTGCTTGAGAGGGCCACCAACATTAGGCCTACCGACCCAAGGCACATACACATGAAGGGCCACTACCATTAGGTCTACCGATTCAAGGTATAGAGGATAGCTCATTGACCTTCCTTAGGAAGGGCCACAACCATTAGGTCTACCGCTCCTAGGTACATCATTTCACACAAGAAGAAGGCTACCACCATTAGGTCTACCGCTTCAAGGGTTCACATTCACATAGGGTTCTAGACTCCTTAGGAGAGGCTACCAACACTAGGTCTACCAATCTAAGGTTTTAGCCTAGAATACCTCATAATTCGAAAGTAGAAAGGCTACCCATATTAGGTCTACCAATCTAAGATATTCAATCATTCATTATTCAAGAAGCTTTTTATTCATCAAGAAGAGGCACCTAAGTCTACCAAGTCAAGAGATCACAATAAAGATATAAGGTACTTCACATTCCATCATTGTCATTTATGAGTGTTAAGAGAGAGAGTATACTATCAATCACACACAATAATACTTCATACAAGATCATCATTGAGATCACATAAACATCTTCACATTATAAATCCATATATACAATAACATAAGAATACTTCAATTCACCATCTAATGCCTTCATGGCCATGGTCACAATACATTCAATATATAACCATCTCCACCTTTCAAGTGGATCAATCCATACAAGAACAATTCTACTAAAACATGAAGATTAGATCACAAATCACCTTTTCAATGCTATGATCACCATAGCCCAATTCAATAACAATTCTTCACAATTCGATATAGAAGATGATATAAATCAATAGTATACAACAATCTAAACATGAATATAGCATCATTGAATCATAATCAATACACCCACATTATAGCCAAATTTAGAAATTCAAGGAATACATGGGTCCATGGAGTTTTTCTTCAATAAATCATCAATTAACATTGATAACATCATAAACCATCCTTTGAAATCGTTTAATGCAAGAACCCATACTTAGAATTCGAAATATGGTTTTTGTGTATTTGAAAAACCTTGAAAACCTTTTGATTGGGGTCCTTGAAAGGAAGAATAATCAAGGATAAAGGATCACCATACCTAAGTGATTGAATGCCCACGAAAATCCTCTTGAAAACTTGAAGAATTGGACCATGAAAGCTTGGAGACTTCAATTTCTATGGAGTTTCTAGAGATAGTTTGTTTTGGAGAAGAATGTAGTTTGAAATTGGGGTTTGTGATAATGAAATAAAAAAAAAAGAATAAAACACTTTTAATACATTTAAAATACCTAAAATAACTTAAAACAACCAACCCCACACTTTAAAAGACTTGAAGTGAATTTACCAATTCACCCCCCACCATGGCCGACTTAAATGACAACAACATAGGTGCCAAATCACAGCCACCATCCACAGACCGTGGATGGATTGACGGCCTGTGCTGTGCATCCGTGGTTTCGTACTGTAGGGGGTGGCAAATGGAGTTAAGCCCCAAAACCTAAGTGTTGGCCTATGGAGGCTATCCACGAACCGTGGATGGACCTATGGGAAGTGAACCCCATTTGTGGGTCACCACTTTGTGGTGAATCATTTCATTTGGGGCAGCCTTGGGGGTTGAACTTAGGGTCCTCCTCAAGGACCCTTAGGGTGGTCCTTGGGGAGTCGTACCTGTACGTTCACCCCCTACCCATGTCCAACTACACATTGGAACCACCTCCTTATGATTTAACCTTCAAAACGACACATCAATATCAATGACAACACACTAGAACACACCAGCACCAAAAAATTAGTTTTTGGACGTCATGGACGTCTCCTGACGTTTTACCTCTAAAACCACTAAACTGACTTATAACACCATTTTTAACCATTTATACATGATTACCAACTATATAATAACATGTGAGGCTCTAGTTTCACTAGTTTTTTTGTAGGGTCATCACATTTCGAATTCATGGTTATGTCTTTTGGGTTGACAAATGCCCCGACGGCATTCATGGACCTAATGAATAGGGTATTTAGGAAATATCTTGACTCATTTGTAATCGTTTTTATTGATGATATTTTGATCTACTCAAGAAGTGAGGGTGAACATGTGGATCATTTGAGAATCGAATTGCAAGTCCTTAAAGACCACCAATTATATGCTAAGTTCACTAAATGTGAGTTTTGGCTAAGGTTGGTTGCCTTCCTTGGTCATATTGTGTCGTGCATGGGTATTGAAGTAGATCCGAAGAAGACGGATACTGTAAAGGGTTGGCATAGAACTCTAACTCCTACCGATTTTAGGAGCTTTATGGGTTTGGCCGGTTACTATAGGAGGTTTGTTGAGGGTTTTGATGTTTGCGCAATCAACGACACAACTTCCGATACAAGTGTCTACGATCGTGCAATAGTATAATAACCCAACCAAGGGTTGGGGTCGAGTCCCAAGGGAGTGGTTTCGAGAATTAATAGAAAATAAAAATAAGTTCTAACTAGTCGTAGCTAAAGACATTAACGATTAAAAACATTGTAAATTAAAAGGGGATACAAAAGTGTAAAATATCGATTTGGGGTTTTTGTCACAAGTATAGCAAAAACAGTAAAAATAACAAAGAAATCTATAAATGAGAGGGGATTCTTGGGATGTGACCGCAATATATATTGGTATAAATCGTTGGGTACATGCTTTCGATAGGAAATTTTCTAGATAATAGTGACTAGGCTAAGTTTTAGATGGAAATAAGTTCCCTCTCGGGCAACTTACCCCGTTTCAAATGGGTTCCTCTCGGACACCTATTTTGCCGTATGAAGGCCATCCTACGCCTTACCCCACTCACTCTCTCGAGCTGAGTGTTAGGATATGGGACTAGGTCTGACCCTCTCAGGATACACCTCATGTCGATCCACTCCTTAGGCCATCAGTCTAGTGGTCTTGGTTTCACGACCTTTCTCTCTCGAGCAAGCCGAAAACACATGGGTGGTTTTTATTTGCAACTACAAACCCATTATATTAAACCACAACCGCTAGGTGAAATCACCATTAAAATACATCTAACCTATCAGCAAGCAAAACCCAACAATAATGTCAACACATATTTGCTAAATCACACCCCAAGAATTGGGGTTTTTAGCCACACATCAATGAATAGAAATTTATACCTAAATGAGCTTGCATTCAAATGGGTATGACGATTTAAGTCTTGTTACAGGCCAAGAATGAAGAATCCAAGAGACCGAAGTCCAAATCCTTGGAGTTGAAACCCTCTTCTTCTTCAAGTTTCAAAACCCTCTCAAGCTTAGAGCAAAAATATCAAAAATCTATGCTGCAGCGGATCATTCAGTGACATTATTTAGAATCACCGATCAACTCGGCGATTCTCCCTTTGGTGTAGTTCATTGCCGTCTTGCACCATCCTTAGGCATCGTCGTGCTCTGGGTCATTGGGCGAAATATTACTGCTTTGCGGAACTTCTCGGCGATGCGCCGACTGCTCCCTTTTTCCGCCGACTTGATCATTTCCTTCAGGCTTAGCACACTGGAACAAAAGGCGAGGTGAGACCCTTCGGCGACTCGCCAAGTGGACTCGGCGATCCTCAAGCCTTCATTTTCTCATTATTTTCAGCCTTGTTGTTCCTTTTTGCGAAGTAATGCCCATGCTTTCCTTCAATTTCAAATACCTGAAACTTAAGTGTTTTCATCAGTTATTTAGACTAAATAAGCATTTGAGGACACTATTTCTATTAAAATAAAGCCTTAAATGAGTCCAATTTGTGGACTCATCAACACCCCAACTTAAACTTTTGCTTGTCCTCAAGTAAAACTCGAGTTCAGCAGTTCAAATAGGATGTCTCAAATAGTGCTACACAAGACTAAATCATGAACATACACAACAAGACTCAAATTACTCATGCAAAGATAAATTGTGTACTCAAAGATTCAAGTTGTGACACACCATTACCAAAGATTCGCATGCTCGCAATACTTGCTACTTGTGCAAGTTCAAGCTCAACAAAAAGTATCTAAATGCCCTCACATAAAGAATGATTCCATATTCACACACAGAGGTTAATCAATTCAAGATCAGGAATCAGATGCAACGCTCACACTCAAAAAGAGGAACACAATGCATGTTTTCACCCATAGGCTTGCCCTTATTTTCCAATTGATCTTCGGTTCGGCTCACTCAAGATAAAAAAGGTCTTTCTAAGGCTTGTAATGGGGTCAAGTGCAAAGATATGATCATTTAGGCTTAGTGACTTTTTCCTTATGAGATGTGGTATTCTCAAGGCATTCCCTTTTTTTCCTTTATTAATTCTTTTTCTAGTGCTTCTACGTCATCTTGGAAACCCAATTTCTTTTGTACTTTTATTCCATAACTTTTTTTTTCATGGAGGGTTTCCATTGTTCCTCAATACCATGGGTCAAGGGAGACTTTTCTTGCACTTCTTGACTTCTCCTTTTCCTTTTAACCACACCCCCAACTTAGGCTTTTGGTCTAAGTTGGTTATTCACTAAACCACAAATCAAGAGGATTATAGGTAGCGGGTCAAGTAAGGTGTAGGGTTCATTAAGGTTCTTCCAAAGAAAGATAAGGCTCAAAGGGTGTTCAAGAGAATTTCACACGCTCACGGGTAGGCCACAAAAGAGGTATATGTCAAATTTTGCTCACACTCTTCAAAAGTTGCCTAAGATCATTTCAAGAGCACACCTTACTAAATCAATCAGACTAACAAGGTAAATTCAAGGTTTATTCATGCAAGGTTCAAAGTAAGCTCATCACACAAGGCATCGACACTTAAGTCAAACAAGACCACACACTTTCGCTAGTGTGCAACAGTCATTACAAGAGAATCAATTCGATAAATAGCTAATCACAACGAGATGCAAAGAGTTCACATATTGTCTATCCAACTTCATTTGGTATTGTCACAGTTGCACGTTCATGTTTGTTCAATTGAGAGCACTATTCAAGTCATCGGTATTGATCAAAACCGAGACTTGAATTTGTACAAGAACAACCACTTTCAACACAAGAGGTGGCGAATTTTTTTGAAAAATGAACATCTTTCGGAAGGGTCAAAATTATTTTTCACTTAAACCCAAAAGAGAGCCCTAATCTCAAAAAATCGCAAAACAAATAATCCAATATCAACTAGACAACCCAAGTGTATACCAAAAACAACATTCAAAACAATATCAAAGGTGTGGGCCTCACCCCACCACAATAAAAACGTCTCTCCTCAAATGCAAGTGATAAAATATTAAGCAGTAAAAATAAACAAACTTAGAGTGGAAGGTAAATAGGGGGTCCTGTTTATGCATTCGCTTCATCTGCCTGTGCATTGGTGTTTGATGCATCGGCTTGATATAAAAAAATAGCTCCTAAAGTGTTTCCATTCTGGTTCGCATTGTTTTCATTTGCCTTAGCTTCTGTAATGATGTTAGCCTCACCCATTCTATCCACGTCATGAGCCGCCAAAAAAAATCTATGGTTGTGTAGAATCCACGTCTCCACGGAGGAATGGTGGGATCAATAGGAATCCTCCTTCTAGCCCTAGCTTCCTTGGTATGTTTCCTTTGTCTGGCTAGCTCTGCTTTCTTTTCATCTTCTTTAAACTCACATGCTCTTACACTCCGGGGTGGTTCATTTCTCCCTGTGACTTTTGGTCTAGCCATTTCTGCAAAGACTTCGAATACAAGTTAGACAATAATTTAAACATGAGAAGGGACGGTTCCATGTGCAGAATTGCTTCACCAAACTGGTTGGTGAAGTGCTTATCTAGCTAGGTTATTCGTTGAAAATGATGTACGAATGATACAAGGGCGCAAACAAAAAGTGAACAAAGGGTCTTTCGGCGAGTCCCTGAGTATGGTTTGCGATTTAGGCTGACCGCCGAAAGCGATAGATCAATCGATACATATAGCATCTAGTCAAAGGAGAAATGAGGATATTAGGTGAACCGTCGAGCAATTTGGCGAGTTTTGTTTATCTTGCCGAACAACCAAACATGTCTATTTTCAACCCATTTCTTTCAAATTTCACCCCGCAACCCAGATAATGCAATTTAGGCTTAAATAACATAATTTCAACGAAGACCCATAGAAGTTTCACATTTTCTCCTGCGTAAAAAAATTCAATTCAAAGCACAGTCGAATGAGAGTCCCTCAAATCACGCGAAAGCTACTGAATCATAATTAATAATACATGCAATCCCAGTAACTCAGAGACTCAACTTATATTTTATACTATCAATCATTATGCAAATGAGTACAAATTTTGATAAAATAACTGAGGGTTTCGATTACCAACCTTTGGTGTTGAATTAGATTGTACTGACGTGCTAGGCAGCAATGCGATCCAAATTTGCTCACAATTTGACACTTAGAATACTTTAAAATTGCAAGAAATATAAAGCTAAAGTGAAGGTGTGAGTTTGATAGGATGAAAAAAAATGAGAAGAAATGAATGAAGTAGAACTTTTAAACCTGATACTTGCAAAAACTATTCAATTACCACCCATTCAGCGATATGAGTCAGGCTCGCCCAATCACTCGGCGAAGCGCCAAGTGATTACTAACTTCGCCTAATGAAACAGGATCTGCATCTCATGTGAGACTCCGAAGAGCGGTCTACATCGAGGTCGCCATTATTGTCGGCGATTCGCCAATAATTTCCAAAGCTCGCCAAGTTTTACAGACTCCAATGTTGACGATGTCTAGAGTCAAACGGTGCATAAGATCGGATTTGCCGACCCTTTCGGTGACTCATCGACTGGATTCATCACTTGCCTATCTGAACTTTTCGTTCACTCTCCATACTTTCATCAGTACAATCAACATACCATTATTTTATCAAAGCAAAAGAAAGCAATAAATGGTTTTGGGTTGCCTCCCAAACAGCGCCTTAGTTAACATTGTGGCCCGACGCATGATTTCTTCTAAGCCTCATTCTTGGGGTTAGCCATGGTATCACTCAGCAAACCCCCGGCTGTCTCAGATTTAGGTGCGACGAGATATGACCCATCTGGATCTCTAACTGCTTGATTGAAACTGAATGAGAGGTAACGGTCTGGCTAAGGGTAGACACATCTTCTTTCATGCCTTTTAGCATTTTGTCTGATGCTTCAACTTTGTTGAGGATGCGTGAAAACATATCCCCAGACCTACCACCGTCCGAATCCTTTGGCTTCTGGCACTTATGGGGAGGCACGTATCTATCTTTCTCCCCATCCTTCTAATTTGGATTACGGTCCCTCCATTCACAATCTCGGTGCTTCCAACCTTCATCTCTAGACCAACTTTGGTTACCACCCTGCCTTGGGTAATTTGAGCGGTAGCCACCGCCTTAGTTGGCCAGAAAATTTACCTCCTCGTTATACAAGGCTTTAAACTTCATCTACTCAGGATTAGTTCCGCCGACCCCCACAACGTTGACACCACAGGCATTGGCCCCCATGACATTTTTGGATAGAATATCAAGCTGTGTCATGATTTTGGCCATGTTCTGGTCTCTCTCATTGTCTTTCTCAATCTGCTCTTTGGATAGCTTGAAAGTGAGAGGGGAAACTTGGTCCTCACGAGTGTACCATGCTCTGTTGATAGTTGTCATACCATCTAAAAGCTGGGCTGCTACTGTATACGGTTGCTGCATTAAGCCTCCAGGAGAAAGTTGGTCAGCGATACCTTTGTTTACTGAATCTAAACTCCGGTAAAAGTATTGACGTAGCACGTTGTCCAGCAAACTGTGGGTTCGGCATTGTAGCACCAACTTTTTGAACCTTCGCCAAGTTTCGTGTAGAGGCTCTCCTTCTAGACGTTTAAAGCTCTGGATGCTATCCCGCAGCGACATCATCTTTGACGGAGGGAAAAATTGCACTTGAAATGTGGTCACCAACTCCTCCCAAGAAGTGATGGATTCACGTGGTAGTTCAGCTAGCCACTTGCAAGCCTATCCCATCAACGAAAAAGGAAATAGCCTTAACCGGACTGACTCTTGAGAAATATTTTTGAACGACAATGGTCCACACACATCTACAAAGTTTTGAAGATGCTCGTGAGGATCCTCATGAGCTAGTCCACTGAAAAGTCCCTTCAGTTGCAACATGGTGCTTGTTATGTGGAACACTGCATTTTCCTTGGCTGGAGGTAAGCGGATGGATCCAACACCTCCCATGAGATAGGGGCCATTGATGTTGGGCTCTTGGACATCGTTGAGATTTCCGATGTCGTCTTGGCGACCCACTTGGTTACTGTTGTTACCATTAACACTTATGCTTTCTGAAATATTCACACAGCACACAAACAAAACTAAAAAAATAGGTAAGTAGACTACAACTAATAAGAACAAAGATTTTACTAATCTAAGAATTCTCAAATAACACCACTCCCCGGTAGCGGTGCCATTTTGATGTTTTCGTAATCAACGATAAAACTTCTAATGCAAGTGTCTACGATCGTGTAATAGTATAATAACTCAACCAAGGGTTGGGATTGAGTCCCAAGGGAGTGGTTTCGAGAATTAATAGAAAAATAAAATTAAGTTCTAACTAGTTGTAGCTAAAGACATTAACGATTAAAAACATTGTAAATTAAAGGGGGACATAAAAGTGTAAAATATCAATTTGGGGGGTTTTGTCACAAGTATAGCAAAAACACTAAACATAACAAAGAAATCTATAAATGAGAGGGGATTCTTGGGATGTGACCGCAATATATATTGGTATAAATCTTTGGGTACATGCTTTCAATAGGAAATTTGCAAGATAATAGTGACAAGGCTAAACTTTAGATGGAAATAAGTTCCCTCTCGGGCAAGTTACCCCGTTTCAAATGGGTTCCTTTCGGACACCCATTTGCCGCATGAAGGCCATCCTATGCCTTACCCCACTTACTCTCTCGAGCTGAGTGTTAGGATATGGGACTAGTGCTCACCCTCTCGGGCTGAACCTCATGTCGACCCATTCCTTAGACCATCAATCTAGAGGTCTTGGTTTCGTGACCTCTCTAACGAGCAAGCCGAAAACACATGGGTGGTTTTGTATTTGCAACTACAAACCCATTAAATTAAACCACAACCGCTAGGTGAAATCACCATTAAAATATATCTAACCTATCAGCAAGCAAAACTCAACAATAATCTCAACACATATTTGTTAAATCACACCCCAAGAATCGGGGTTTTTAGCCACACATCAAGAGATATAAATTTATACCTAAATGAGCTTGCATTCAAATGGGTATGAAGATTTAAGTCTTGTTACAGGCCAAGAATGAAGAATCCAAGAGACCCAAGTCCAAATCTTTGGAGATGAAACCCTCTTCTTCTCCAAGTTTCAAAACCCTCTCAAACTCAAAGAAAAAGTACTAAAATTATATTAATTGTTCTATATTGAAAATCTTAGGATACTAAAATCTGATCTAAGTTATAACTCTCAACGAGTATTTATAGTTTTCAAAAATCTGTGCTGCAACAGATCATTCAGTGACACTAGTCGAAATCACCGATAAACTTGGCGATTCGCCCTTTGGTGTAGTGCATCACCGTCTTTCACCATCCTTCGGCATCGTCGTGCTCTAGGTCATTAGGTGATATAGTACTGCTTTGAGGAACTTCTCGGTGATGCGCCGATTGATCCCTTTTTTCGTCGACTTGATCCTTTCCTTCAGGCTCAGCACACTGGAACAAAAGGTGAGGTGAGACCCTTTGGCGACTCGCCAAGTGGACTCAGTGATCCTCAACCTTAATTTTCTCGTTCATTTCAGCCTTTTCGTTCCTTTTTACGAGGTAGTGTCCATGCTTTCCTTCAAACTTCAAATACCTGAAACTGAAGTGTTTTCATCAGATATTTAGACTAAATAAGCATTTGAGGACACTATTTCTATTAAAATAAAGCCCTAAATGAGTCCAATTTGTGGACTCATCAGGTTTCTCCTTTATTGCTTCTCCATTGACGGCCTTGACTCGAAAGAAAGCTAAGTTTGTGTGATCGGAGGCTTGTGAGAAAAGCTTCCAAGTATTGAAGGATAGACTTACATCCGCTCAGGTGTTGACCTTATCGGAGGGTACCGAGGGGTTTGTGGTATATTGTGATGCTTCTCGAGTGGGTTTGGGATGTGTCTTTGTGCAACATGGCAAAGTGATTGCCTATGATTCATAACTTAAGGTACATGAAAAGAATTATCCGACCCATGATCTAGAATTAGCAGCGGTGGTGTTTGCCTTGAAAATTTGGAGGCACTACCTATATGGGTCCATGTTGATGTTTTCACCGACCACAAGATTCTTCAATATGTGCTTATCCAAAAAGACTTAAATCTCCGACAAAGAAGGTGGTTGGAACTTTTGAAATATTATGACATGAGTATCCTTTACCACCCCGGCAAAGCTAATGTGGTTGCGGATGCCTTAAGTTGAATGTCTATAGGTAGCGTGGCTTATGTAGAAGATGAGAAGAAGGAGTTAGTTCATGATGTGCATAGGTTTGCCCGGTTAGGTGTCCAACTAATGGATTCCACCGAGGGTGGTTTCATGGTCCATCATAGTTTCGAATTGTCTTTTGTTGTAGATGTAAAGTCTAAACAAAACTTGACCCTATTTTGACGGAGTTGAAAAAATTAGTACTTGGGAAATCCATTGAGGCTTTCTCCCAAGGGGGAGATAGGCTGCTTAGGTACCAAAGTAGATTATGTGTTTCAGATGTTGATGGCTTAAGAGAGAAAATTTTAGAAGAGGCTCATGGTTTGTGGTATTCTATTCATCTGGATGCCACCAAGATGTATTGTGATCTACGGGAAGTCTATTGGTGGAATGGTATGAAAAATGATATAGAGGGTTTTGTAGCGAAATGTTCGAATTGCCAACAAGTTAAGGCGGAGCATCAAAGGCCCTGAGGATTGTCCCAAAATACTGATATTCCCATTTGGAAGTGGGATGATGTGAATATGGATTTTATTGTGGGGTTGCCTCATACTCGAAGGCAACATGATTCTATTTGGGTTATTGTTGATAGAATGACAAAGTCTGCCCACTTTATTCCCGTCAAGACTTCATTTTCAGCGGAAGACTATGCCAAGTTGTACATCAATAAGATATTGTAGTTGCATGGGGTTCCCTTATCTATCATCTCGGATCGGGGTACTCAATTTACTTCACACTTTTGGAAGGCATTCCAAAAAGGGCTTGGTACTAATGTTAAGCTTAGTACCGCTTTCCACCCTCAAATGGATGGTCAAGCGGAACGCACCATTCAAAACTTAGAGGACATGTTGAGGGCATGTGTGATAGATTTCAAGGGTAGTTGGGATGACCATCTCCCATTGATAAAGTTTGCCTACAACAATAGTTACCACTCAAGCATTGCCATGGCTCCGTTTGAAGCACTTTATGGTAGGAGGTGTAGATCTTTGGTTGGTTGGTTTGAAGTAGGTGAATTTGCCCAAATTGGTCCCGAGTTAGTTTATGAGGCCATTGAAAAAGTTTGACTCATTAGAGAGAGGTTGAAGAAGACCCAAAGTCGGCAAAAGTCTTATGCCGATGTTAGAAAGGGGGATCTAGAATTTGAGGTTAGTGATTGGGTCTACTTGAAAATCACACCTATGAAAGGTATGATGAGGTTTGGTAAGAAGGGGAAGCTTAGTCCCAGGTATGTGGGCCCATATCAAATCTTGAAACATGTTGGTAAAGTTGAATATGAATTAGACTTGCCTAGTGAGTTGGCTCTGGTTTACTCGGTGTTTCATGTTTCCATGCTTAAGAAGTGCATTGGTGATCTGGTGTCCATCCTTCCTTTAGAGGGTTTAGGAGTTGATGAGAGTCTATCCTCTGAAGAGGTTCCGGTAGAAGTTTTGGACCAACAAGTGAAGAGGTTGAGAAATAAGGAAGTAGCCTCCGTTAAGGTTTTATGGAGGAACCACTTAGTTGAGAGTGCTACAGGGAGGCCGAGGCCGATATGAAGTTCCGTTATCCTCATCTTTTTCCTTCTACTCCTATTCAAACTTGAGGTAAGTAATTCCTCTTGAGTTTTTAGTATTTTGGGAGTCATGTGTATTGTATGAGTTTCCCATGATTTCCTTTTGTTGTGCATGTTCTTGTGAGAATTCATGTTTAGTATAAATTGTGTTTTCATGGATTATATGATCCTCATATTGATTTGCATTTTAGTATGAAGATTGCATTTTTGACTTCATGAGGTGAGATGATGAACATGCTTAATTATAATTACGATGATATGACATGTTGGCTCCATATTGTGGTGTTGAACTTGCTTTTGGTAGGAGAAGGTAGTTCCTCTATGAACATGATTTATGTTGTATTCCATGCATGTTGGGTTCGTAGACGTAGTTCCTACTTTCTTGTATTGCATTGGCCATGTTGTGAAATGGAGTTGAAGTTTCCTCCTTTTGAATAGTGCATGTTGTGAATAGTGCATTTGTAAGTTTGGCACATTTTTGATGTTACATGCATAATGGGCTGTTAGTCTAGAGTTTCTAACTTAGTTTGGTGTTTAGATCATCATTCGGGGATGAATGTTCCCGAGGGGGAGATAATGTAACACCCCGAAAATCTATGACCTAAGCTAGAGCCTAACATGTAGTCTAGTGTTGTAAATGAGTTAAACGTAAAGATAAGAGACGTAAAATGACCTTGCTAACCTAGTAATAATGTTTTAGGACCTACACGTCAAGGCACGACCCCCAAGGACCACCCCCAAGGTTCATTGAGGTGGACCCAAGGGAAGGTCCAAAAGATGTCAAAAACAGCTTGTGACCACGATTGGGAACTAACGAGTCGTAGGTGGACCCACGCTCCGTGGTTGGGAGGCGTGGGTCAAGACTTAGTCTCCCCAAGTTGGTCCCCCATTTACCACTCTTTGACCCAAACCACGGCTGGTCAGGACGGTCCGTGGACCCATCCACGCTCCATGGATCACCCCTACGTTGCTGCCTAGGTTCGGCCTAAGTGGGGGTAGTTTCGTAAATTACTAATTAATTAATTAAGGGTGGGGGACGGTTATTATTAGTTATTTTAGATATATTTAAGTACTTTTAACTATTAATCAACTCTTTTAACACCTCATAACTCACAAACTCAAAACTCAACCAACTTCTCTCTCAAAATATTCTCTCTCTAGACTCCATTAAAGAACATCAACAAGGTCAAGCTAGGGCTCCAAGAATCAGTCTTTCTTCCTCAATTTATTGTAGAATTCAACCTAAGGTATGGATGCTTTTTATTCATGGGTAGCTATCCCCCAAGAAGCCCCTTCAAAGTGTGTTTTTAAGACTTCTAAAAATACCTAAGGTTTCCATCAAGTCATAGGTCTCCTTCCAAAACGATTTCAAATGTTTAATTATGGTTTATTATGATTTATTGTGATGATTTATGGTTAGATTAATGGAGTATTGTTGGGTTTTGATGAAAATATCCTTTGGACCCATGATTTCCCTTTCTTCCTAAATTGTGAACTAAGATGTGACTTGATTGATCATGGAAGCTTGACAATTGATTATGTTTATGTTTATGTAGTTATTGAATCATGAAACTCCTCTATCTAATGTGGTAATTCTATAAGTTAGGGTTGATCTTGATTCCTAGCCTTGAAGACAATAACTAGGGTTTATGTGTGTTGACGAAGATTGTATATGAACTCATGATTCACTTAGATAGTGATGATAATATGACTATTTTGTAATGGTGGTATTGATGCAAGATCATTCATCCCTATACCCTTTACACTTGAATTTGTATGAAGTATGTATGTATGTCTATGATAAGCTTGTTGTGTAGATTGAAAGTCCATTCTCATGAAATACTATGAATTCAATATGAAAGGTTTACTCACATGTTGATGATTCTAAGGTTGAAAGGACATTCTCACCTAATGAATCCATGAGCTATTATGATACTATGTTGACTTGGGTGCCTAGGGCATTCCTTCATAAATATGAATTTAAGTAAAGACTTAGTCTGACTTTTAAAAGGATTTATGCTTAGCACCGAGTGGCTATGAAAATGAGATGGAAACTTTTACGTTAGAAAGTCCAGCTTCCCTATGTATGTGATCTCATGAGATGGAAACCTTTTACGTTACTGTAACACCCCGACTTTTCCAAAACGTCTAAATTAACTCGTACCTTCGTGGAAAGACAAAGAGGGTGAGTAATAAATTAAAAAAGATGTGGTATGTCATATTTTAAGTGTTCAAAGGTTTTATCTCAAGTTTTGAAGTTAAATAAGTGGCAAAATAAAAGTTGGCGAAAGTTATCATAAGTTCCTTTTTAAAGATCTCTTTGAAATTTGGGTCAAATGTATTGGATGTTTTCTCCCAATATATAAAGAGTTAGAAGGCCTA
>NW_006238989.1:248951-250444 GCF_000226075.1 Solanum tuberosum | reverse complement strand
GGCTCGGGCCTGAGTTTTGGCATTAGGAGCCAGTTGCTCCCCTTGAGTTTGGGGCGTGACAAAATTTGGTATCAGAGCAACGTCGTATCCTAGGGAGTCTGCAAGCCGTGTCTAGTAGAGTCTTGTTTATTAATGTGTTGTGCACCACATTCGATATGCAAGAAATTACCGGGCATGTTATAATGACTATCCTTCTTTTGCTCACTTCGTGCTATAGAGCGGTGTCTTAAGGGTTGAGGTTTCTGGCTTATAATTGATATTTGTATGCAGGTAGAGATGGATGACACCAAACAGACCACAACTAGCCAGGAACTAGATACAACTGCAGGCGAGGGTACTGGCAAGGTACCACCGGTGGAGGCAGCCCACTGTGAGACCCAGGGGGACACATCTTCTCAGCCCCCTATAACTTCCCCACCACTTCAGGAGCCTCCGAGGGCTACAAGACCCCCGGCTCTACCAGCAGTATCACCTCTAGTTCCTCCTATTCCATCTGATCATGATTTCAAAAGTGCAGTATATATGCTAGCACAGTTAGTAGCCGCACAGCACCAGCTAGTTGTGCCAGATGTTGCCGGACCTTCTGAAGGGCCCGGAAGTTCGAGAGTCCGTGAATTTCTTGCCTTGAATCCTCCACAGTTTATAGAGACAGATCGCAGAGAGGACCCTCAGCACTTTGTTGATCAGCTTCATAGAATCTTCAGAGTCATGCATGCCTCAGCTACTGAGTCAGTTGAGTTAGCAGCATTTCGATTGCGTGATGTTGCAGTATTTTAGTACGAAAGCTAGGAGGATCTAGGGGAAAGATGCATCTCTACCCACTTGGGATAGCTTTGCAGAAGCTTTCATAGATCATTATTTACCTCGGGAGATTAGGGATAGCCGGGTGGACCAGTTTCTGAACCTTCAATAGGGTAGCATCAATGTCCGAGAGTACGGGATGAGATTTGATTTATTGGCTAGATATGCACCAACATTTGTTGATACAATGCATGACAGGGTGCGTAGATTTGTGGGAGGGCTTGACTCAGACTATATCGACGCTTGTTCTATCGCTGAAACTAAAATGATAAATATGGATATCTCGCGAATTCAGGCCTTTGCACAAGGCATAGAGGATCGCTGACATCTACAGTATATGACTGTGAGGGTCGATAGAGAGAGACAGAAGAGGGATAGGCCCACTGGTTCATATGGAGATATTCAGGGTGGTCCCATACCTCGATATTCTAGTAGGTCACCTAGACCTCTACCACAGCAGTTCCAGGGGAGTAGATTTGATCGTCATGGATAGTCAGGCCCAGGTGGGGGTTCACGAGCATCAGGCTCTCAGCAGCAGATAGGCTCAGGCCAGGCTAGGACAGCACCACCGCATTGCGCAACTTGTGGTAGGATGCATTTCGGGAGGTGCAAACAGGGTTCCACAGGTTGTTATTCTTGTGGACAAGAGGGGCATGGGTGGAGAAACTGCCCGACCATAGGTCAGGGTGGTA
>NW_006238989.1:244292-246604 GCF_000226075.1 Solanum tuberosum | reverse complement strand
GATAGGTTCTACAATGTGTAGGTAGTAGTATGGGATGCTATCTACACATGGCACGAGTAGGCTTTGAAGATACTAAAGTGAGTTCCCTAAGTCTAACGACTATTATGTGAAAGTCCCCTTATGTGCTTGAATGTCTCCAAAATGGTTTCTTAAAGAATGTTGGTCTATTGATGTTATGTTGTAAAGGAAATGTCCTTATCTAAGGTAATCTTGGGGAACACTTAAGTGTGCTTGAAGAGATTGTATGGGCGGTCACTTCATGTTTCACTTAAGTGTGGCTTTGGGTAACTTGAGATAGAGGTCAAGAAATGATGAAAAGGCTTACTTGTATTTTTTTTCGTGAAGTTTTACCAAATGGCATAAAAGCATGTTTCTCCAATAAACGTCCCTTTTAGCATGTTTTTGCATGGCTTCCATACTTAGTACTTAATTGTGCTAACCCCTTTCTTTCCCTTTTTGGACTAAAGTGTAGGGATTTGGAGATGATGACATGTCATGGCTATTTGATAGGTTTCTAAGTGTTGAAGATGAAGACTTGGTGAGTCCTCATAGATTCGAGGACAATACCCAATATGTTCTTTTATGTCTTTTTTGTATTGTTTGAGTTGTGTACGGGATTAGTCCCGAATTTTGTACTCTAAAGTATTAGATGGTTTGAGACATCATGTATAAAGTCTAGAAAGTCTTCCGCTTGCTATTTTTAATTAAATGTTTTCTTGGTAAAGAAAGTTTTAAATTCATTATGGTTTTAGTGTATATGCGATGAATGAATGCTAAGAGGCTTGTATTAGACCTCTTCGAGGTCGAGTACGCCGGTTACGACTAGGGGGTGCTCCCGGGTCGTGACAATATCCCTCCTTATAGAATGGTTCCTGTTGAGCTAAAAGAGTTGAAGGATCAGCTGAAAGACTTGCTGGATAAAGGCTTTATTAGATCTAGTGCTTCACCATGGGGTGCACCAGTGTTGTTCGTAAGGAAGAAAGATGGCTCACTAAGAATGTGTATCGATTACCGACAACTGAATAAGGCAACTATAAAGAATAAGTATCCCCTTCCGAGGATAGATGACTTGTTTGATCAGTTACAAGGTGCTAAGTGTTACTCAAAGATTGATTTAAGATCAAGGTATCACCAGATACGAGTTCGGGAGAAAGACATTCCAAAGACAGCTTTTAGAACTAGATATGGACACTTTGAGTTCTTGGTAATGTCTTTTGGATTAACTAATGCCCTAGCAGTGTTCATGGACCTGATGAATAGTATATTGAGGCAGTATCTAGACTTGTTTGTGATTGTATTTATTGATGATATTTTGGTGTATTCACGTTCAAAAGATGAGCATGCAAATCATCTGCGAGCAGTCCTTCAGGTTCTTCGAGATCGAGAACTTTATGCAAAGTTTTCCAAGTGTGAGTTCTGATTGAACTCTGTAGCTTTCTTAGGCCATATTGTATCAGATGCAGGCATTACGGTTGATACACAAAAGGTTGAGGCCGTAAAAACTTGGCCCAGACCTATGACTCCGACCGAGGTTCGTAGTTTCTTAGGGTTAGCTGGGTACTAGAGAAGGTTTGTAGAGGGGTTTTCTTCACTTTCAGCACCATTAACGAAGCTGACTAAAAAAGCAGCTAAGTTCCAGTGGACTGAAGCTTGCGAGCATAGTTTCCAGGAGTTAAAGGACAAGTTGACATCAGCACCAGTTCTAGCATTGCCAAAGGGTTCAGAAGGCTATGTGGTGTACTGTGATGCTTCTGGTTTTGGGTTGGGATGTGTTCTAATGGAACATGGTAAGGATATTGCATATGCTTCAAGGCAGTTGAGGAAGCATGAGAAGAACTATCCGACACACGATTTAGAGTTGGCTGCAGTTGTGCATGCATTAAAGATTTGGAGACACTATTTATATGGCGTTCATGTTGACATCTTCACAGATCATAAAAGTCTTCAATATATATTTAAACAAAAAGAGTTAAATCTGTGACAACGTTGATGGTTTGAGTTACTGAAAGACTACGACGTGGATATTTTATATCATCAAGGAAAGGCGAATGTGGTAGCCGATGCCTTCAGTCAAAAATCTCTGGGTAGTTTATCCCACTTAGGTGTTGAGAAACGGGAGCTAGCGCGAGAGCTTCATTAGTTAGCTAGCTTAGGAGTCAGATTGTTAGAGGCAGACGATAGTGGGCTCACAATTCAGGATACAGCCGTATCATCTCTAGTTGTAGAAGTAAAATCACGACAACAAGAGGATCCTAGCTTAGAGCAGCTTAGAGCTAAGGCTCAGGATCAACAGTCTTTAGCATTTGATATAG
>NW_006238989.1:241078-241614 GCF_000226075.1 Solanum tuberosum | reverse complement strand
TTGTTTATAAGCTATGTTGATGCCTAAGAGAGCTATGTGCTGCCTACGGGGCTATATTAATGCCTAAGAGGGCTATGTGAATTCCTACGGGACTAGGGGACTACTGGTAGGGGTATATAGGCTGATTGGCACCTTCCGGGCTTATGGGGGCCTGAGTAGGTGGTCTTGTGTGCTGTTTGTACCTGCCGAGCTTATGGGGGCTTGGTTAGGTTGTTGTTTTATTATTTTTGATAAGTTTAGATTTAGGAGTAGGTCAGTACATTTATCTTATCCTTGATTTATTTATCAGATTATTCCAGTATATCAGGATACCTCATCATAGACTATTGCCTTTCATACTCTGTACACTATTTTGTACTGACGCCCCATTGCCTAGAGGGCGCTGCATTCATGCATGCAAGTCCTGATAGACGACCAAGTAGACCTCCTTAGTAGTAGGATTGACTTTTATCCGGTTGGCTAGCCCCTTTCCTCCGGAGCTGCCAGAGTTGGGAGATTTGTTACCTTTTGTTGCATATATCTTTATGGGTAGGCTG